>NC_084571.2:27005000-27127500 GCF_033978685.3 Nerophis lumbriciformis | reverse complement strand
ATTTCTTAAGTATCTTTGGAAGGGAAGCACATAATGAGCATCTCTAAACATAAACATACACCCAGGGAGTTGGGAGTGAGGAACAATTAAAACCAGAGGGGAGAACAAAACATTAATTCACAATATTTTTTCTCAACTGAGCCCCAAATGGATTTAATCTCAACATGAAACATTTTAAAAACAATGGTGCAACTTAAACCCCCCATTAAGACTATAGATTGTAGATTATAGATCTAAAAGTGCTTTTTTTGTTGCTGTTGGACCTTGCACACATTTTTTTAAATGCGAAGAATTGACTGGCAAAGTGCAAAATAAAAGGAATGACGGCAGGAAAACTGAACATTTAAACAGAATATATCGTTCTGCTCTATAAATAAACAGTAAGCACAATGTGGAGCTCTGTGATCTTAAACTAAGCTATTCTACCGGGAGGTTCAAACGGCGTCCGTTTGGTAGCAAGAAGTTATGGCACTGAAGAGTTGACACGCTTGCATGGCGGCGAGATTGTCACAGTGATTACAAATGGAACGAAGCCTCATGGGGATTTGCGCGTCGTCGGATCGTCCACTTCCTCGAGCCAGACATTACACCAACAGAGGAATGTCAAATGTATAACAATAATAATATTAAACAGCTTTATATCACTTATGTACAGACTTATGTTTCATTGTTGGCGCTCTCATTCACCTTTACATTCTGCGCATCCATTCTCGCCACACACACACGCACACACGCACGTTTCATGGCTTGCAAAAGAGTCGCCAACACCACGACACAGCACGATGGCACAGGGTTTAGTTTGATGAGAACTACAAAGAGACAGCAGCGTGTTGCATATGTACGAATGGTGCGTTCCTGGCTGGTGATGAAGGAGATTATTATTAATGAGTGAGGAAAAATGTGTGCGTCGGGCATCAAGACGAGAGCGCAAGCAGAAACTTCCTTAAAGTTTCTTTTCCACTGAGCACACTATTTTTTGTTGGCATTTCGATTGTAAATCCAAAATACCCGACCGGTACATTCTGACTTTTCAGCAGCTCAGCTACTGTAAGGTGCTGTCCGTTGATTGGTCGACAAGAGAAATGTCACTTCCTCATTTGGAATGTAAGAAAACAAAAAGAGCTTTAAGTGTACCGCTGGGTTGTGAAACGAGTCCATCAAGGGAGTAGACGGACAAGGACGAGGGCCGGGCTCAGCACTCGATCTGCGACTGAAGCTGCCGCCGCAGGGTGAGCGTGCGCCGGTGCAGCTGCTGCATCTGCTGCATGCGGTCCCTCTGGCGCGCCAGGTTCTGGGGCATGGGGTAGCGCTGGCAGCCGTACAGGAAGCGGTAGGGGATGCGTACGTGGCAGGCGGTGGCCCGGCAGCGCGGCTGCGGCATGGGCGGAAGCAGCATCCAGCGCTTCCTCTCGGCGCAGTAGCGGTACGCCTCCTTGCGGTACTGCTTGTCCACGTCGTCGCTGTTCTTCCAGCCGCCGATGATGAAGACGTCCTCGTCGAAATGGCAGATGGCCGCGCCTTCGATGCTGGTCACCTCCGGCGGCAGGCTCTCCAGGATCTCGTCGGAGATGCGCGCGCTGATCTTCTGCCGGGCGACCTCGTCCCGCAAGCCGTAGCTCTTGGGGCAGCAGGAGGCGGTGTGGTAGAAGTTGGTGGAGACCACGGCCATCTGGAAGATGCAGTAGTTATCGATGAGGGGCAGCGAGTCCACGTCCTGCCATTGGTGGCTGTCCGTGTCGTAGCGGGTGGTCACCGTCTTCAGCCCGTCGTCTTTGTCCGTGTCGACGGGTGTACGCGCCGTGACGTACACGTAGCGGTCCTCCACGCTCACCGCCTTCACGTCGCGCAGGATTTTGGGGGCCGATTCTAGGTTGTGCCACTTGTCCTGCTCAGGCTCGTAGACGCTGACATCCTTAAAGCCCGGACTAAAGTTCCCGTGGCCGCCGATGCTGTACAAGATGTCCTTGATGCAGGTGAGGCCGAAGGAGTGCTTGCGCGTGGTCAGGTTGCTCACCTGCTCCCAGGTGTTGCGGTTGGGGTTGTAACGCTCTACCGTTTTGGCGAAGCCCGGTTCCATGGACCCGGCCACGTAAACGTGGGACTCCGTGGCGGCAATGGCGTGGCCGTCCAGGTGGTTGTGGATGTGCGGCAGGTTGACCCAGCGGTCCTCGTAGATGAAGTAGCCCACACACTCGCTCAGGTAGTCCCCTCCCTCGGATACGCCCCCCACCACCATGACGACGTCCATATTCTGGCCAAAGCGGGGCTGAAAGGACGCCATGTGGGACGACCAGAACTCCATGTCGGCCGACTTGAGGTTCTCAAAACGGATGGCGTGGCCCTCCACCGCCTCTGACACCAGGCGCTGGCACGCCTCGTTGGCGACCACGAGTTGCTCGTTCTTCACCACCCTTGTCAGGTAGGTGGGCTTGATCTGAGGCAGCCTCAGCAGACGGAAGAGCTCCTCAAAGTAGCCGCTGCGCTCCTCTGGGTGCTTCTGTACCCATTTGACCACCGCCTCGAAGAGCACCTCCTCGGAGTCCACCGTGATCTCGGCATCCGACAGCCAGTTGCGCACCAGGTGGAAGGGTAGCGTGTAGAACTCCTCGTCCTGGATCACCTTGTAGAAGTTGCGGCGGATCATGTCGGCGGCGCGCAGAGCCAGCTGGTCCAGAGTGTACATGTGGGCCAGGCTGTGCACCGCCACGCAGTTGGTGAGGCTCAGCTTCTTCTTCAGGAACTCGCCACAGAAATCCTTCAGCTGCACCAGCAGGAACCTAAAACAAGCGAAAAAAAGATCAGAAAATGAATACAGTTGTCGAGGTTTCCTTTGAAACAGAGTGCGTTTACATTTGTAGTAGAACTCGACTGATATGTTTTTTTCAGGGCCGATACCGATTAGTTGTAGTCAAGAAAGCCGATATTCAATATTTGGAACCGATATTAATTTGCAGTAAAAGTTATTTAAGCATGAATAGTATATGTCAGGAAACAGCTGGACAAGGCTTTAAGTCTGGGGTCCCCAAACTACGGCCCGCCAGCCCAAGTCAGTTAGTAGTCGACAACATTCAACTTTAACTGCTGACAATGTACTGCCATCTGACGGAGTATATCAGTATTGTTAGTGGAGGACCATGAGCATCACATCTGTATCAATTCAGAGTGCATAGAAGCAGCATATCGGTACCATTCAGACAGACCCCCCCCCCCCACCCACACACACACACACACACACACACACACACACACACACACACACACACACACACACACGCACACACACACACACACAGTCACGATCAAAAGTTTACATACACTTGTAAAGAACATAATGTCATGGCTGTCTTTAGTTTCCTATAATTTCTACAACTCTTATTGTTTTGTGATAGAGTGATTGGAGCACATACTTGTTGGTCACAAAAAAGTTTGGTTCTTTTTTGAACTTATTATGGGTCTACTGACAATGTGACCAAATCTGCTGGGTCAAAAGTATACATACAGCAATGTTAATATTTGGTTACATGTCCCTTGGCAAGTTTCATTGCAATAAGGCGCTTTTGGTAGCCATCCACATGTTTCTGGCAAGCTTCTGGTTGAATTTGTGACCCCTCCTCTTGACAAAATTGGTGCAGTTCAGCTAAATTTGTTGGTTTTCTGACATGGACTTGTTTCTTCAGCATTGTCTACACGTTTAAGTCAGGACTTTGGGAAGGCCATTCTAAAACCTTAATTCTAGCCTGATTTAGCCATTCCTTTACAACTTTTGACGTGTGTTTAGGGTCATTGTCCTGTTGGAACACCCAACTGCGCCCCAGACTCAACCTCCGGGCTGATGATTTTAGGTTGTCCTGAAGCATTTGGAGGTAATGCTCCCTTTTCATTGTCCCATTTAAAGCACCAGTTCCATTGGCAGCAAAACAGGCCCAGACCATAATACTACCACCACCATGCTTGACGGTAGGAATGGTGTTCCTGGGATTAAAGGCCTCACATTTTCTCCTCCAAACATATTGCTGGGTATTGTGGCCAAACAACTCAATTTTTGTTTCATCTGACATCACATGGACAAAGATAAGACCTGCTGGAGGAAAGTTCTGTGGTCAGATGAAACAAAATTTCCAACAGGACAATGACCCCAAACACAAATGAAAAGTGGTAAAGGAATGGCTAAATCAGGCTAGAATTAAGGTTTTAGAATGGCCTTCCCAAAGTTCTGACTTAAACGTGTGGACAATGCTGAAAAAACAAGTCCATGTCAGAAAACCAACACGTTTAGCTGAACTGCACCAGTTTTGTCAAGAGGAGGGGTCAAAAATTCAACCAGAAGCTTGCCAGAAGCTTGTGGATGGCTACCAAAAGCACCTTATTGCAGTGAAACTTGCCAAGGGACATGGAACCAAATGTTAACATTGCTGTATGTATACTTTTGACCCAGCAGATTTGGTCACTTTTTCAGTGGACCCATAATAAATTCATAAAAGAACCAAACTTCATGAGTGTTTTTTGTGACCAACAAGTATGTGCTTCAATCACTCTATCACAAAAAAACAAGAGTTGTAGAAAGTATTGGAAACTCAAGACAGCCATGACATTATGTTCTTTACAAGTGTATGTAAACTTTTGATCGCGACTGTACGTTTTGAGAGAAAAATATTCCTCAAAAATTGTTATGGCTCTGGCTCGCACAATGACTAAATTGTAATGTGTGCTGACATCTAATTTGCATATATATGCAATTAAAACCACCAAATGTTGACACTGAAGAGCTTAATGACAGTCGTCACACAACCATACATATCTGAACATATATCGATCTTTTTGAATGCTGGTAGACATTTAGGGCTGTCAGATTGTTATAGACAACTTGAGATTTTGGGGAAAATTTGGGAAATCAAATACATTTATATGAACATTTTAATTAATTTACATATGAACCTTTTTGTGAAAGCTTAAAACACTTTGCTGTCACACTGAACATCAAAAAAAAAAAAACATGGCAAGAATTGAATAGCTGTAACAAGAGCCCTATTGTGAAAAGATTGAATAGTAAGGTTCTGCCTCCATCATATTGTAGGTCAATCATGTCCAGAGTCAATGCTAGTACATTGTACTATATAAGATATGGTCAAGGAGTTCAGAGATGAACAATTTCAGTTATCTAACTTCGCACAAGATACTCTTGTCATTGGCTCTCCTGCCTTCTCGGCGAACCGTCACTTCTAATACTTTTCACCTTTCTGGGTTGCGGGGAAAGGGAGGCAAACGTTTCCCGCCGTTTTTGAGAGTGGAGCAGCCCCACGCTACACAACAGGGCATGTTTACACGGCAAAAAAACTCTTCACTTAAAAGAGATCTCGAATGAGAAAGTGTAGTGTACGCTTAGCTCCAAATGTGGCCAGCTGACAGTTGGTATGCAACATGGCGCTATGTAGTCACGTGAGGGCTTTGGAGCAATCATTTAGGACTGTGGTCCCCAACCTTTTTGTAGCTGCGGACCAGTCAACGCTTGAAAATTTGTCCCGCGGACCGGGGTGATTTTTTTTTTTTTTTTTTTTTAATAAAGAAATACAATCATGTGTGCTTACGGACTGTATCCCTGCAGACTGTATTGATATACATTGATATATAGTGTGTATATTGTGTTTTTATGTTGATTTAATAAAAAATACAACTTTTTTTTTTTTTCCCCCTTGTGCGGCCCGGTACCGGGACGCGGCCCGGTGGTTGGGGACCACTGATTTAGGAGATCGTCTGAAACAGAGTTGTCCGTACTCTCTCTATACACGGCTCTGGTTTATGGTTGTATGGGTGCAACAATTAGTCGACATTGATCACAAATTGATCACAGACAACTATATTTGTCGACAATAGTCGTGATGTCATCACTCGTGTTTTTCCAGGTGGAAGCACGTCCGCGTCGCCACTCTCAAAAATATTGCCAGTGAGCCCATGCAATGCAATAAAAAAAAGTCCCAGCAATTAGCTTGTACCTAGTTAACAAGTGTGAGACGAAATTGTGTGATAAATAACTTACTATCATTTTAGCCAAAGTCAGCCAGCTAAACCTTGTCTAAATAAATTCAAGTTTTTTTTTTTAAAACACAGCGTCAATTTGCAATACAATAAAAGACACAACAACAAACACGAACCGCACACACACACAAAGACAGACATTAGGCATCAATGCGGTAGTATCATAAGATTAAACAGACAATCTATTAAATAGCTAATATGTTCACAATTATTCTATGATACAATTATACAAATATTATTCTATACATTGAGTCTATTAGAGTGCTAGAACTGCCAGGAGTTAATCAATAGTCAATATATCAGTGTGCAGCTTTTTAAACATCATCACAAAATGCTTGTTTTCTTTTTGAGGAAGTTAGATTTGGTGTTTTGTTGTTTGTTTTTATTGCTGCTATTTTAACAGTTTTAAAAAAAAATACATAAACAAGGTACCGTATTTTTCGGACTTTAAGTCGCAATTTTTTTCATAGTTTGACTTATACTCAGGAGCGACTTATGTGTGAAATTATTAACACATTACCGTAAAATATCAAATAATATTATTTAGCTCATTCACGCAAGAGACTAGACGTATAAGATTTCATGGGATTTAGCGATTAGGAGTGACAGATTGTTTGGTAAATGTATAGCATGTTCTATATGTTATAGTTATTTGAATGACTCTTACCATAATATGTTACGTTAACATACCAGGCACGTTCTCAGTTGGTTATTTATGCCTCATATAACGTACACTTATTCAGCCTGTTGTTCACTATTCTTTATTTATTTCAAATTGCCTTTCAAATGTCTATTCTTGGTGTTGGGTTTGATCAAATAAATTTCCCCAAAAAATGCGACTTATATATGTTTTTTCCCTTCCTTGTTATGCATTTTCGGCAGGTGCGACTTATACTCCGGTGTGACTTATACTCCGAAAAGTACGGTAATTGTTTTTTTCGCAGTTTGCCTTTCTTTTCTTTTAAATGGACAACATTTTAATAGTAATTTTTGTTTTTGTAACAGCTGAATAAACAGTACAGTTACAGTATAAATACATATTTATGAATTAATTAGTCTTCTTTGTTGTTGGTAAACACTGGCCTAAAATAACTTAAGATGTGTTTAAAAGTTGATGGTAAAATTAGAACCATTAAAAATATGTACGCTCTACAATCCAACTAGTCGTTAAGATAGTCGTTGACTATCAAAATAGTCGTTAGTTGCAGCCTTAAAGTATACAAAGTATTGAACTAATTATGCACCAGCTGTTTGATAGTAACATACATCTTAGTTGTAGTTTTCGTTAACAAATTTTAAAGGTGTTGAAATTAAAAAGCTAAAATTGCTGATGCTAGCAAAGCAAATGTATATCAACATCAAGCTAGCACATTTTTGCAAAGTAAAGCCTTAAATTACTTACAGTATGTCAGAACGTTTTTTGCGTCAATTGAATTTTAAAATTGCAACATTACCTAGAGCAGTCCTTCTCAAATAGTGGGGCGGGCGAGGGGGGAGCGTGTGACCTTGGCGAACATGCTTTTTTTTGCCGTACTGGGATATGACAAAGCATATGCAGCGCTTGGCTTCACTGTGACGACAGTGGGAGACGAGGAAAAATCCTGTGTTGTTCTCTTTAATGTTAGTAAAGATACGATGTTATGCAGAGGTGTACTTATAAACATTTTTTTAGACTAACAATACTATTTATAGTTGCGGTGGAGATAGGGTGGGGGGGGGTGAAAATATGTTCTTCTTCTTAAGGCGGGGGGGTCAGCAAACCGCGGTTCTCAGGCCCTAGTGGCTTCCTGGAGCATTTTTAAAAAAGGATTGAAAATGGAAAAAGATGGGAGAAAAATAATTGTTTTGTTTTAGTATGTTTTTTGTTTGAGGACAAACATGACACAAACCTTCCCAATTGTTAGAAAAACCCACTGTTTAATATATTTGTGTTTATGCTTCACTGATGAGAGTATTTGGTGAACATCGTTTTGTCCTACTAATTTCGGTGGTTCTTGAACTCACCGTAGTGTGGACTGCGACGCAACGGTTTGTTTACATGTAAAATCTTCCACTCCTTCTTTGTCTCATTTTGTCCACCAAAAGTTTTATACTGTGCGTGAATGCACAAAGGTGTGCTTTGTTGATGTTATTGACTTGTTGGAGTGCTAATCAGGCATCTTTGGTCAGTGCATGACTGCAAGCTAATCAAGGCTAACATGCTATTTAGGCTCGCTGTATGTACATATTGCATCATTATGCCTCATTTGTAGGTATATTTGAGCTCATTTAATATCCGTTACTTTTACATCTATACCTTTGGTCATTAAAAGCCAGTAATTTCCAGGAGTTATCTCACCTTCTGAGTAGCCTCTGATTTACTAATGGTTTCTAATGTTGTAAAAATGTGTAGAATAAATATTACATTTCAACATTTCTGTCAGTGAAGATTTTTTTCAGCCTGCGACACATAGTCATTTTGATAATAGGCTAATATAGCTCATATAGACACTTACATCATGTGTTGCCTTCATTATAAGGCTTTTCATTTTTTGCGGCTCCAGATTAGTTTTTTTGTGTTCTTGGTCCAATATGGCTCTTTCAACATTTTGGGTTGCCGACCCCTGTCCTAAGGGGTGCGTAACAAAATAATTGAGAAGCACTGAGCGAGAGGTTGTTTGGCTGAGTCCGCTCTCAGTGCTGCTGAAGTGATTGCAAAGTGCAAAGAGACGGCTAAATCGGCAAATGGGTGTGACGTCACGCACAACCCAGGTACCGAAACAAGGCACCTTATTCCAAAATGATTGTGTGTCTGTCTCCTATGTAATTGCGCTCTGGAATAATGTTGTGAATGACATCTGCTGGGTCAAAACATGGTCTCTTCCTAACAGGTATGTATTTACGAAAAAAGTCAAAGAGATTTATTTTAAAATCATTCATCGTTAATACCCTGTAAAGACTGTGATGGTTAGATACAAGAAGGACATTGATGTTACCTACACCTTATGTAACTCCTCCTCTCTGGGGGGGAGGGAGGGTACTAGGATGACAGGGGATGCAAAACAATAACAGTGCAATACTTTTTCATAACATGGTCACTACTGCCTAGTTTCTTTGTTATATTCTTATTTTACTGTTATATTTGTATTATTATTGTTGCTTTTTATTTGTATTCTATTGTAATATTTTTATATTTTGTTTCCATTTATACCCCCATTATTTACTTTTTACTTTTTAAATTCAATCTCAATTTTGTACTCTGCTGCTGGAATTTTAATTTTCCTGAGGGAACTCTCCTGAACGAATCAATAAAGTACTGTCTATCTATCTAACATGCATCCAGAGACTGTTTACCACCTGTTTTGGACTTGTGAAAGCACTCGATCACAATGGCAGGGCATCTGTCATTTCATCCTGGACAATATTCATGACAAATTTGTGCTTTGTTTTAAAGATGTGCTATTTGGATTTACACTGTATGAAAAACATTTTTTTAAATAATTTTACCTTTGCAACCTCATTATACTGTTGGCTAAGTTGTATATTCATAAATGTAAGTTTCTCAATACCCTGTTTTTGTGCCTTTAAAAAAGAATTAGAACGCTACTTTAAAACGCTTTCTACCTCTAACAACCAAAAAGCTGTGAAAACTATAATTCTGTGTTCCAAATTTTGATTATTTACAGAACTTGTGTGAGCCTATGGCTTTACATTTTGTTACATATATATATTTTGCATTCTATTTTAGTTACTTTATTGAGTTTACAACCAACCCCCGGCGCTGTTTTGTACTGTTTCTGTACTTGTTTTGATTATTATTATTTCTTGATTGTATTTAAATGTTGCACATTATAAATAAAGGTTTATAAAATAAACATTTTAAATAAAAATAAAATAAAAAAGGCACCGTTGGATTTTACGTAAATTTGTGCCTGGTAGGAACGGCGGGATTTGGTCTGTGCCAAAAAAGTACTGGACTCAGTTCCCATCCATAATGAAAGTTGTGCACAAATATTGTAGTATCTATATTTAAAAAAACAATTGTTAAAAGATAAGTTAATCGTTAATTCACCGGTGCCACTCACACCGGTGAATTGAATGATGAATGATAGGTGGTGGTCGGAGGGGCCGTTGGCGCAAATTGCAGCCACGCTTCCGTCAGTCTACCCCAGGGCAGCTGTGGCTATGAAAGTAGCTTACCACCACCAGGTGTGAATGATTGATGGGTTCTATATGTAAAGCAACTTTGGGTACTTAGAAAAGTGCTATATAAATCCCAATTATTATTATTATGTTTATCGGTATTGTTCGAGAAGCAGAAAGTTATCTGTATTGGTATGGGCTTAAAAAAACAGTCGTAGTTTTTAGCATCAACATTTCAACTTTTTCAAGTTACTTTACACTGGTTTGCCGCTTGATTCCAATTTTTAAGTTGTTTATAGTATTTTAAAAGGTACGACGGGCAGTTAAAACATATACTCTTTCTCACTGGCACTCATCGAGGGCGGACGCTCCCCTTTCCTCTCCCTTATCTCTCCTGCTTGCTTCTTTGTCTTGTATTGTCTTAACTTTCTTGTTGCCTTTTTTTGAACTGCTCTCCAAATCTAAACATTGGAAATATTTAACTGGCCTCAACAAAATTGACAAAATCTTGGGTTTGGGGAACCTGCTTGTCGTGATGGAGCGAGCGGTTGTTGCTGGACAGACGGCGGACTCTGGGGAGAATAAGGTGTGCCGCGAGCCTGGTGACCCTTTCAGTCGAGGACGTGAAGATATCCAGCTATTCGGAATTATGACAACAGGACATCTGCTGATTGGAGTAAGCGTTGCTCTGGTTTGTCGACAAATTCGAAGTTGCTGGCAGTCTTCAAAGTACCCCAAAGCTGCCACAAATGATCGGAGGATGCGGGAAGAACTGTGGACACTCTTGTGATTTGGATAACATCGGACTGTCTGCCCCGCAGGATGAATTTTGAGGATCAGTCACAGACAATTTAGAGTGAAAAGCAAATTTTATTTTCACTCGCATACAAAACATTCTAACTTGAATTGTTTCCCTGGCTTCAAAACTCTCCCGAAGGACGGTGCGGGGAAGACACAACAAACTCCCTTCTTGTCTCTCATGGACACATACCTGTTGTTGTTGACTTTGGACTGACTGGCGACTGCACGACATCAAGGCCGCGGAACAGAGACACGCGGCAGGCTTACACACACACATGAATCCACAAAAAATATACGCCACACACACACACACACACACACACACACACACACACACACACACACACACACACACAAACCCCACGCCCCATCTAACGCCCTTGACGCGAATCCCTTAGGGGCGATGGACGGATGGGCAGCGCCTGAAGAGCTGCAGCCTGCCACCGTGGCCCCCACTCTCTCCCCTCTGTTGCTAGTCTCTAAGTGTATCAGAATCAGAATCAGATATACTTTAATAATCCCTGAGGAGAAATTAACATTTTCAGCACAATCCCATTCAAGAGCAGACAAACATTACAGGGAGACAGAACAGGATCGCTGACGGGTCTGCCAACTTCCGGCGCCCATTACAAAAATAGTGAGAAACAGGGAGGAGGAGGGGGAAGGGGATTCAGTCTATGCCTGGGCCCCTGGAGAGGGGGTCCAGACTGAGGCCAAGGAATAAAATAAAATTCAAATTAAAAAAAAAACTCTTAGCCATAGCACACAAAACCCCCTTGGATTCAGTACCCCCCTATGCAACTGGCTGCTTGACTTCCTCACAGACAGACCCCAATCTGTGACAGTGGGCAACAACACCTCTAGTGCCATCTCCCTGAGCACCGGCTCCCCCCAGGGCTGCGTCCTGAGTCCACTGCTGTTCACGTTGATGACTCATGACTGCTGCGCCAGGTCCACTACCAACCACATTGTGAAGTCTGCGGACGACACGACAGTAGTGGGCCTCATCCGTGACAACAATGACATGGACTACAGGGAGGAGGTGAAACATCTGGTTGAGTGGTGCAAAACC
This sequence comes from Nerophis lumbriciformis, assembly GCF_033978685.3. Lineage (NCBI taxonomy): Eukaryota > Metazoa > Chordata > Actinopteri > Syngnathiformes > Syngnathidae > Nerophis > Nerophis lumbriciformis. Next base: position 27,115,472 of record NC_084571.2, on the reverse strand, counting down.
AACAACCTGGTCCTGAATGTCAACAAGACCAAGGAGATCATCGTTGACTTCAGGAAGCACCAGTCCCGCCACGCTCCACTCTACATCAACGGCACAGCGGTGGAGATAGTAAGCAGCACCAAGTTCCTGGGGGTGCAGATAACTGACAATATAACCTGGTCCCTACACACCGGAGCTCTTGTAAAAAGAGCTCAGCAGCGCATGCACTTTTTGCGTCGGATGAAAAGAGCACAGCTCCCTACCCCCATTCTCAGCACATTCTACAGAGGCACTATAGAGAGCCTGCTGACCAACAGCATCACTGTCTGGACTGGAGCCTGCAATGCCTCAGACTGGAAGTCTCTCCAGAGAGTGGTGAGGACGGCGGAAAAGATCATCAGGACTCCTCTTCCTCCTATCCAGGAGATCGCAAAAAGCCGCTGCCTGACCAGGGATCAGAAAATCTGCAAAGACTCCTCCCACCCCCACCAAGGACTGTTTTCACTGCTGGACTCTAGAAAGAGGTTCCGCAGCCTCCGAAGCGGAACCTCCAGGTTCTGTAACAGCTTCTTCCCTCAAGCCGTAAGACTCTTGAACGCATCATAATTAAATGATCCCCTCAACTCCCCCCAAAATGGATTAACTCGCTGGAATAAAAAAGACAATATAACATACATCCATAAACGTGGACGCATGTGAATAAGTGCAATATATTTATCTGTACAGTAATCTATTTATTTATTTATATACATTTATATATATTTATTTATTTTATATATATATATTTATATATTATTTATATGTATTTATTTATTTATATACATTTATATATATTTATTTATTTTATATATATATATTTATATATTATTTATATGTATTTATTTATTTATATATGCACCTTATTGCTTTTTTATCCTGCTCGACCATGAGCTTATGTAACGAAATTTCGTTCTTATCTGTGCTGTGAAATTCAAATTTGAATGACAATAAAAAGGAAGTCTAAGTCTAAGTCTAAAAACATGTGTGTAAGAGGGAAACATCAAACAACAAAAAGGACATTAAAAACTTTAAAAGAGCAGAGCTGATGCTACCGGCATACTTTGCTATGGAGGTTTTTTTCCCACTCCACACTGAGCCCTTTTAGGAGCCCAGTCTACATTGCATATTTTTTACTCGTCCTTCCCCAGCGTTTACCTTTTTTTCGTCTTTTATGGGGCGCCTTGTGGCGACCCATCAGCGTTCCTGTTCTGTAACCCTGTACAGGGGCGCCGTTAGGGATTTTGGGCCCCATGAAAAGAATCTTTACAGGGCCCCCAACACAGTGTCATTATTTTTTCTGTATTATAATTTCATCATCATTACCCCCACCATCATGGGCCCCTAGAATCCGTCTCCTTTACCCCCCCTTTTCGGCGCCCCTGACCCTGTACACTGTTTGTCTAATCTTGAACGGGTTTATTACTGAAAACAAAGTTGTGTTGTACTTGTGCAATGACAATAAAGACCTACCTACCAGAAAGTTATTTATATTGGTGTGGGCTTAAAAAAAACAGCCCTAGTTTTTCAACTTTTTCAAGTTACTTACACTGGTTAGCTCCTTGACTCCAATTTATAAGTTTTATATAGTATTTAAAACATATACTGTACCGGGCGGCACTTTGAACATTAACAAACAATACTATACAAATTGGAAGATTAAATAATATAATGGTACCTGTCCGCCAGCTCCAGAACCTCATGCACGTTGCAGGTGCTGACTCGTATCTCTCCCGTGTACATGTACTGGATGACACTCTCCACCGTCTCCGGGTCGGGACCTGTCTCGGAGCTCCACTCCTTCATATCCACACGGCCGGACAGCGACTCGGAAAACTGTCCTCCGAGCAGCGGCGTGAAGTAGTCGGTGGCCGCGGCCAGTACGGACCTGTGGGCCGCGAACTCGCACGTCTGGACGGACCCGGCGGCTGCGCCGCTACTAAAGGTGAGTGTCACGTCGCAGAACAAGCCCTGCTTCCTCTGCTCGTTCTGCCGCCTTGAGAGCTCCGAGCAGTGGGAGGACGACGCGAAGTCCTCGGCCTCTTCCGCGTCGCCGTCCGCCGCGAGAGAGCTCGGGGTGCCGCTAACGCTGCACGGGCTCCCGCTACCTCCACCGTTGCTGCTGCTGCTGCTACTGCTGCTCCGGGTGGAGTCCTCCGGGTTAGGGGCCGCCGCTGCCATTCTTCCGCCCGAGCTGAAGGTGAGCAGAGGGGGAAAAGAAGGCAAGTGGTGGCGGGAATGAGACGTATGGAAGTCAAACCCGAGCGCCACATTGAAGCGCCTTTAGCACTCGGTCCTCCATTTCCGGAAGTTAGGCACCGTGGGAATGCTAGGCTACTAACTAGCTTGAAACAGCGCAGAACTGACACAGAAACGACAACGATGATTATATAACGATTAATGAATAAATATAAAATAAGTCATTTAAATGTTTGCATTTCTATGGCAGCAATACAGGATTGCATGACGCATCTTTTTTTTTTTTTTTTTTTAGCGACGACGACTTTACCCATTTTCCTGGAAATTATTTCCCCCCCCCCCAATAATAGCTTATCTACATTCAATATGGTAAAAATAAAATAAGTATTTCTTAGTACTTACATTTCTTGTCAGCGTTCGAACATTTTGACGAGCAAAACCGGAAATCACCTACCAAAACAAAACCCAATTCGCCTCGGTCGGCGCTGACAGAATGGCGCATGCGCATTAACGGAAAGGCGTCAACAACTGTGACGTCAGCAGATGACTTCCGCCTCCGTCAAACGGGAACCTGAAAACATTATTTGTGTTTACTTGGAGTTGAAAGAACGAAAGAAGAGTTCATCCATTCAGCGATTTTTATTGTTAGACGTACATTAAAATACAATAGTACATTGTGACTTATTCATGTTTTGTGTAGCTTTGGACGGACACAATCGCGACACTAAACGTCTTATTCGCTTTATTGTTTGTGACGTCAGAAACATACCATTTTGAACAGTTTGTTGTTGAAAATTGGGTACAACTCAAGAGAAAACCGTTATTTCCTGTTACACAATAGACATATTTTAGATAATACGGAACACAGATGTTGACTAACACATTGATTGATTACACTACTCACATGATTAAATATTCCAAATGCATTGTAGTGTACCATTTCACATTTGAATTATTACTGTCTGTAGTACAGATAACCTACCATCGTTCATCAGTAACCATAACCAACCGTTATTGTACCGAAATTAAAACCAATTAGCGATACTGTAGTAACTACCATTGTAGTATTTTCATATTATTTTGGTGTGATCATTTGAGACCATAAATAAATGGTCCATTTTTCATCCATCTTATTTGCCACACCGTGCCCAGACAAGACAATACAGACAAGGACACCTATGCATAAATAAAGCTATCATCTACAGTGTGTGTTCATATTATTGCACTACACAGGTCACCCCGTCTAACAAACTACTGATGGAGAGAAAATGGCACAATGAAGAGAGCTGCACAACAATGGAATGGTCTGAAATACAAACCAGAGCCTGATTTTGTCTGACAGGATGTTCACAGTACCACATGTTTTCACTAGTCATTGATTTCCAAAAATAAAAATCATACCTCTTTCAAGCAATACAGTGACAGTAATAGTAACATATTGATGCAATGCCAAAGCTTCAGTCAACACAGTCCTACATGGACATGTGTTCTGGGAGCACGTAGGAGATGTCGTCCCAAGGGTGCCGATACAGACCCTGCCTCAACCTCTTCTGGTCCAGGTAGTGTCCTGGGAGGAATTGGATTATCAGTAAACACAATTTTGCCATATTGTAGAAGTACAGTAATTGGTTAGGAACGGAATAATTCACCAATGAATCCCATGCTGCGACCTAGGACAAAGATGCCATTCAGAGCTCCAATCTCCACAAACTCATCAGCTTCATCCCTGTGCAAGGAGGTGTTTGACAGAGTTAACACCATTTTAGACATGTTTAGTTTTTTTATAAGTTTACATATTTCAGAGTACCATTCATTAAAGAGTACCATACTTTTCATTCTTTTTAACAGTATTCTGGAATATGCAGAATATGTATATCTATGAAGATGTACAATTTGGTGCTGCTCCAAACAGACTTGGTGGAGGTCTGCACTCTACAGTGGAACCTTGGTTTCCAAACCCCTCTATTTGCTAACTTTACAATTAACAAACTTTAAGATCAAGCCAAATATGCCTCCGTGTGCGAATCCTTTCTCTGTGTACGAACGCTGCATTTATTTTGTGTCTTGCCTGCAGGCAAAAAGCAGGGCGCAGAATTTTGGGGAAGGCGGAGCTCTCCACATCACTTGTGCACAGTACACTACTCAGCGTGTGTGCCTTTACTGTGTTTATTCCTCTTTTGACAAGTTGTGTTCATTTTGCTAACTCAATACGAGTCCCCAAATACCAGCATAGAAAGGAGGTAATCGCTGTGGAGTCTAAAAATAAATAAATCAAATAAAATATAAATAAATAGACTATTTGCGAAGAGTACTAAAATGGCGCTCAAAGGTATGGAAGAATCGACGATGCAGGCTTCTTACCACAGCAAGTTTTAATTGTGATGAGACCGGACTTTTCTGGAAAAAGATGCCAAAGCAGGCTTATTTCAGAGCGCGTGCATAAACGCAGGGCTGCTCCCCCTGATCCCTCCCTTCTATCCCTCTTGTCTGTCTGCTCCTTTCTTTTCAGCTACTCCTTTGCGATGTTAATGTAAGTAGATTTTTTTTATTTTTATTGTAGCAACATGATTGTGAAAGCTAAGCTTTTGTGATTTCTAAACATTTGAGAGCGCACCAAAGGGACTTCTGTCTGTGTGCCGTGTTGGCAAAGCAGCAGCATGTTGTCGTTTTGGCTTGTTAATAAATAGAAAGTTGATCCATCACCCCCTGGTCCATCCCCATGTTAGTTTAATATACAGTACTGTATAGCAGTTTATATTGTGTTCAAAGTGTACAAACCTTCACTAAAATATGGACTTTTTTCGAGGCTGGAACCCATCATTGACATATTTACATTGTTTCTAATTAAGAAATTTGCTTCATTATACAAACTTTTCGATTTACAAACCAATTAAGTCCGTAAATCGAAGTTCCATTCTACCTGGTAAATCCACCACAGGTTCTGAGCAGGTCCACGAAAGCCACACCAATGAAGCCGTCCACGTTCAGGATCAAGTTGGGTTTCTAACGCAACAAAACAACAAGGTGTTGATTAAAGGGGAACTGCACTTTTTTTAAAATAATTTTGCCCATCATTCACAATCATTATGAAACACTTGACGACAGATGTATTGTTTTTTATGCGTTCTAACTTGTAAATAAAAGTCAGCTTACAGTGGAGCCAATGGGAGCTCCTTTATTTCGCCCATAAAAAACAATAACCATTCAAAAACTGCCAACAATACTCTATTTATATATTTGTGATTTTAATATTAACCAAGTATTAGTGATATTGTTATTATAAGCGCTAATCCAGACAAACTATTTATAGCAGCTACGTGATCACTTCCATGTGTCCCTATGTTTTTATCATCGAGTGGTCTGCTGCTTTCTCGCTTCTTTGCTCTCTGTAAGTTTATTCTAGATCATAAATCATGCATCTCACCTAGACAGAAGGAGTCTGAGTCGGTATTCAGACAAGTTGGTACACTTTGACAGCCATTTAGGAGCCGAAACTGGCGAGGAGGACACCCCCCTGCCTCCCATCCCTTTTCTACATGAGGATTAGGAGTCATTCTTCATCTAAATGAAAATTTATGAACATCCCAGGAGTCGGCATCCTAATGACAGCAGACCTTGCACAGTAAGTGATGTTTTATTATGTTTGTTGGCTCTCATAAAGTCTGCAGAGAGCAATTATTAGTGATTAAGGGAAAAAAAAGGCGAACGTTGTGATGCGTTTTGGAAATCAATGCGCTGCATATGCTTAAAATGATCAAAATATGTACATTTTAAATATTATAAATGTGCCCGTTGCTAAATTACATATATACTTACATCATGTATATAAACCTTAATGGAGGTGTTTGGATGTTTTTTTTAATGGATTTATAGGCGGAATTGCGTGGCTCCCATAGGCTCCATTGTAAGCAGACTTTTGACTTCAGTGACTACACTATAAAAGTGGGTGACATTGTTATCGCCAGGAAAGATGAGATCACCTACCTCGATTCCATTCTAGAGGCTAATCTTTCCTGTGATAAAATGGCAACCAAGGTAATCAAAAAGGTCAACCAACGAACGAGATTTCTCTATAGAATCTCCTCTTTGGTCAACAAAAGCACCATGAATATTCTGGCGGGAACTCTCGTTCAACGCTTTTTTGATTACGCATGCACCTCCTGGTACCCTAGCACCTCCAAAACCCTCAAATCTAGACTCCAAACATCCCAGAACAAGCTAGTCAGATTACTTCTAGTTCCTCCACCCCAGATCACACCTCACTCCTACCCACTTCTCCAAAGTGGGCGTGCTCAGGGTGGAGGACAGAGTAAAACAACTTGCACTGAGCCTAGTCTATAAAATCCGCTACACCTCCCTGATACCAAAGTACATGTCACGTAAATGACCGCCATAACCACAACACCAGGGGGAGCTCCACTAACAACGTTAAACCCAGATTCCGATCTAACAAAGGTCTTAACTCATTCTCTTTCTATGCCACATCAATGTGGAATGCGCTCCCAACAGGTGGAAAAGAAAGGGCATCTCTATCCTCCTTCAAAACCGCACTAAAAGTACACCTCCAGGCAACTTCAACCCTAAACTAACACCCTCCCCAACTGGAGGTGTTGCCTATCCGGCTCAGTGGCCTAGTGGTTAGAGTGTCCGCCCTGGGATCGGTAGGTTGTGAGTTCAAACCCCGGCCGAGTCATACCAAAGATTATAAAAATGGGACCCATTACCTCCCTGCTTGGCACTCAGCATCAAGAGTTGGAATTGGGGGTTAAATCACCAAAAAAATGATTCCCGGGCGCGGCACCGCTGCTGCCCACTGCTCCCCTCACCTCCCAGGGGGTGAACAAGGGGATGGGTCAAATGCAGAGGACACATTTCACCACACCTACTGTGTGTGTGACAATCATTGGTACTTTAACTTTAACTTTTTAACTTTAACTTCAACCCTAAACTAACACCCTCCCTTCCTCATCATACCTCTTCGATTGTAAATAATCAAATGTAAACAATCAAATGTAGTCACTTTTTCTTATAATTTCTGATCTCTCTCTCTGTGTCCAATACTTGCTGTAGATATGTACCAAGTCAGACCTACACTGTTCCAATGTCAATTTCTCTGATGATGCAATTGTTGATGACTGAAGTGTTGATACCAACCAAACTTAACCCCCCCACTCCATATCCCACACCCCGGATTGTAAATAATGTAAATAATTCAATTTATATACTGTGATGATTATCTTGTGTGATGACTGTATTATGAAAATAGTATATATCTGTATCATGAATCAATTTAAGTGGACCCCGACTTAAACAAGTTGAAAAACTTATTCAGGTATTACCATTTAGTGGTCAATTGTACGGAATATGTACTTCACTGTGCAATCTACTAATAAAAGTTTCAATCAATCAATCAATAAATGATCGCATTTATTTAATATTTAGAATGCAAAAAAAACAAAACGACATCCATTGTAATGGCTTTCATAATGATTGTGAACGATAGGCAAAATTCCCCAAAAAGTTCCCTTTAAGAAAAATTGCAGTATGTATGAAAATAAAAAGGAGTCCCTACTTTTGAAGTAGTGATCTTTTCCACATCCAGAGCGTAGTCCAGCAGCTGTGTGGAGGGGAAGTGCTGCTTCACAAAGTCCTTCAAGATCTGAACTCTCATGTCTGGATTATTAATCTGAGGTAGAAGAGACAAAAAAATAAACATCAGACACACTAAGTAGTACAGGATTGGTTCCAAGGCGCAGTGTTTCACTCACAGATTTGACTCTGTGGCCGATGCCCATAATGAGCTTGCCGTCCTTCTTCATCTTGTTGACAAACTCCATGGGCAGTATGCCGCTGTCAAACGCCTTGCTGAACTGCTTGGCTGCGGCGTCCAGAGCGCCTCCGAAGCGGTCGCCCTGGAAAAAGCACAAAAGTTTTCGTGCGGCATTTTTCATCTACGGACTGAGTCTCTGAATTCAATTAAGTTACTTTGGAAGGGTGACTTAGGAGTGACCCTATCTGAGGAGAGCTAGACATAGATTTTAAGTAGAGTTCATAAGTCTTCTATTTGTGCCAGGCACAGCCTTATTCAATGCAAACTAACACATCGTACCTATTATACCAAAGTCCGGCTGGCTAAGATGTATGACGGAATATCGGTATTAAGCGATCGCTGTTAACAGTCTTCAGCTAACTTAAAGGCCTACTGAAACCCACTACTACCGACCACACAGTCTGATAGTTTATATATCAATGATGAAATCTTAACATTGCAACACATGCCAATACGGCCGGGTTAACTTATAAAGTGCAATTTTAAATTTCCTGCGAAACTTCCGGTTGAAAACGTCTAGGTATGATGACGTATGCACATGACGTCGATGGTTGAAACGGAAGTATTGGGACGCCATTGTATCCAATACAAAAAGCTCAGTTTTCATCGCAAAATTCCACAGTATTCTGGACATCTGTGTTGGTGAATCTTTTGCAATTTGTTTAATGAACAATGGAGACTGCAAAGAAGAAAGCTGTAGATGCGATCTATGTATTCGCGTCTGGCTACAGCAACACAACCAGGAGGACTTTGACTTGGATAGCAGACGCACTATCCGACGCTATCCGCCGACCGCATCGATGATCGGGTGAAGTCCTTCGTCGCTCCGTCGATCGCTGGAACGCAGGTGAGCTTCGGTGTTGATGAGCAGATGAGTGTTTGCGTAGGTGGAGAGCTAATGTTTTTATCGTAGCTCTGTCGAGGTCCGTAGCTAAGTTAGATTCAATGGCGTCGTTAGCAACAGCATTGTTAAGCTTCGTCAGGCTAGAAAGCATTAACCGTGTAGTTACAGGTCCATGGTTTAATAGTATTGTTGATTTTCTGTCTATCCTTCCAGTCAGGGGTTTATTTCTTTTGTTTCTATCTGCAGTAAAGCCCGATGCTACCACGTTAGCTCCGTAGCTAAAGTGCTTCACCGATGTATTGTCGTGGAGATAAAAGTCACTGTGAATGTCCATTTCGCGTTCTCGACTCTCGTTTTCAAGAGGATATAGTATCCGAGGTGGTTTGAAATACAAATCCGTGATCCACAATAGAAAAAGGAGAGAGTGTGGAATCCAATGAGCCCTTGTACCTAAGTTACGGTCAGAGCGAAAAAAGATACGTCCTGCACTGCACTCTAGTCCTTCACTCTCACGTTCCTCATCCACAAATCTTTCATCCTGGCTCAAATTAATGGGGTAATCGTTGCTTTCTCGGTCCCAATCGCTCTTGCTGCTGGTGTAAACAATGGGGAAATGTGAGGAGACTTTCAACTTGTGACGTCACGCTACTTCCGGTACAGGCAAGACTTTTTTTTTCAGCGACCAAAAGTTGCGAACTTTATCGTCGTTGTTCTATACTAAATCCTTTCAGCAAAAATATGGCAATATCGCAAAATGATCAAGTATGACACATAGAATGGATCTGCTATCCCCGTTTAAATAAAAAAAATTCATTTCAGTAGGTCTTTAATACATACGTTTTGGCATTGCCCATTCCTGTGCAGCTATTGGACTGGAATATTTAATACTTAGTCTTTGGTAATTGGCAAACAGATCGAATCGAATCCTCTAAGGTCTAAGCAGACTATTTGGGGTAAGCCCCTGTGTCATCTTCTCTTAGCAAATCCAAAAAGAACTTGGTAGCATTCACTACTTTGTTGGCTAGCAGACTCGTTGTGTTTAATTGGAAGGCTGCAGCGCTTCCCTTCCACACCCGATATTCTTTATTTCCTTAAATTGGAGAAAAATAGGCTGGCATTGAACGGTTGTGCTGTCAAGTTTCAGAAGGTATGGGGTGGTTTCCTAAAATATGTAAAAAGGACTGATCTCAAATAAACCCAGTTTGAAAAGTAATTGAAAGGCAGACAAAGCCTTTTGTCTGCTTTTGTGTATTGCTGCACCGTGTTATGGACATTTAGGAGTCTGTGGCTTCATGTCAATATTTGCCTGGACTTATTTGACTGATGCATGGTTTTGTTTTTTTTTATATATTTTTTGTGGGTTACTTGTTTGGGGAAGAAAAGAACATTTCACATGTTTAATTGTATTTCTGGGCTGTATATGTAAAAAATGCAATAAACAAATAAATACAAAAGTGTGTGCGGCTCACTTTTAGTGGATTAAATCCACTCACTGACTACTTTATCAGGTACACCTGCACAATAAAACAAGGCAGTAGTAAAACTGCTCAGTAAAAGTAAATAAATGCACACATTCTCAGAAACTAATTTTCCCCATTCCAAAAAACTTCCATCCACACGAGTGGAGTTTACAAATCACACATTTCCAGCGGTTATGCACAATCTGGCCAATCAGAAGCCTGTAAAATCAGCCATTTCTTTTAACAAATTATAACACGTATGTCAATGTAGAGACGAGTTAATCATGCAGGACATTATCTTCAAAATCAGCGCACACTTGCATGGAGCCCAGGAAACATCATTACAGTTGTCCATCGCCATTTTGTCATTTGGATTTTGCGGCTTCACTCTATCGTAGGTTTTCAAAAAATATTTATGAAACACGGTCTTTGCTGTTTTGTATTTGACTATGGCCTATTAGTCAAATATATGCATATTTTAGAAAATGTTACATGTTTGGCTATATTTTTAGCATTTTCAAGCTTAGAAATGTCTTAATTTAATTAGCAAACAATTGGCAATTAATTTTATTAATTCATTTTAGTCTACCCCAGGGCAGCTGTGGCGACGAAAGTAGCTTACCACCACCAGGTGTGAATGAATGATGGGTTCTCACTTCTCTGTGAAGCGCTTTGAGTGTCTATAAAGCGCTATATAAATCTAATCCATTATTATTATTATTGTTATTAAACTAACAAATCTAAGGCACTGTACTGTATTGCATAGCAGATCATCAATACCATCATCAAACAAGGCGCAGTATTTTTACAGGTTAATGGCTTTTTTTTAAGAACTGTGTGTGTGAGTGTTTTCCTGAGTGTAATACTACTGTGCACTATGTCATATGTCCATCCATCCATTTTCTACCGCTTGTCCCTTTTGGTGTCGCGGGGGGTGCTGGAGCCTATCTCAGCTGCATTCGGGCGGACAAGTCGCCACCTCATCGTATTACAGTAAAGTATAGTTTTATTTTCTATTTTCAAAACAGGTGTGGAAGGTGCTTATACTATTACAAATGTATTTGAAAGGTCATAAACAGTTTTTTATGCTTTAACTATGAAAATATAAATTTATGAATAAGAATTCTGTACTTACTTTACAGAAATTTACTTCGGCGGTCCGGTCTGGAACCTTTTAACAGCGATAAACAAGAGGCAACTTTAATGTTTTGCTCGCCCGTTATTCAGTCAAAACATTTACCCTGATATTATACTGTATATTTAAGGTTTAAGGTTTCTTTATTGGTACCCGAAAGTACTGTAATGGTTGTGCAGATGGGAATTTATTCTCAATGTCTTTGCTGTACTTATCTACAGTTTACTTCATGTACCTACTTATTCTAATGTATGTTCTATGTATTCCTTTTTCTTACATTTATTTGAACATGAAAACCAAGTTCATTCCTATTTTATTGTTTTCATAAAATGTTGATCTCGTTTTCACCTTTTTTTTTCCCCTGCAGAAAAAAAAAGTGTAATTTTTCTTTTGACTTTATTTTTCCAACACCATTTTTTTCGCACAGCAAGTGAGCTAAATTTGAATAACAAAATACAAACAAACACAATTCGGTAAGTGCCAAAAACTGAACGATATGGTGGGGATAATTTATCAATAAATGACATGCGTCAGAAGAAGTAGGAATAAATAAGCTCGGCTTCTACCTACTCCTTTTCGAACATGTTGAATTGTGCAAATGTAACCGCATGATATTCCTGACTTTAACTTGTTAAGCGTGACCATACTTGCCAACCCTCCCGGATTTTCCGGGAGACTCCCGAAATTCAGCGCCTCTCTCGAAAACCTCCCGGGACAAATTTTCTCCCGAAAATCTCCCGAAATTCAGGCGGACCTGAGTGACGTGTCGACAGCCTGTTTTCACGTCCGCTTTCCCACAATATAAACAGTGTGCCTGCCCAATCACGTTATAACTGTAGAATGATCGAGGGCAAGTTCTTGGTTTCTTATGTGGGTTTATTGTTAGGCAGTTTCATTAAAGTCCTCCCAGCGCGGTAACAACACACAACAACAGCAGTCACGTTTTCGTCTACCGTAAAGCAGTTCGTCTGCCGTAAACAGCAATGTTGTGACACTCTTAAACAGGACAATACTGCCATCTACTGTACACGCATATGTGACAATAACATCTACGGCTTTTAGAGAGTGCAGTGCACAACTGCGCACACAACAAGGAGACGAAGCAGAATGCATCATCAGAGAGGGTGTTCAGCATGGTTAGAAAAATAGTGACAAAGAATAGAACAAGGATGGACAATTCAACCCTTAACTCAACAATGAGTAGATGAGTGTTATGTGTGTGTAATTGTGTAAATAAATGAACACTGAAATTCAAGTATTTCTCTTATATATATATACATATATATATATATATATATATATATATACACACATATACAGTATATATATATATATATATATAATAAAATAAATATACATATATATATATATATATATATATATATATATATATATATACATATATATATATATATATATATATATATATATATATATATAGCTAGAATTCACTGAAAGTCAAGTATTTCTTATATATATATACAGTGGGGCAAAAAAGTATTTAGTCAGCCACCGATTGTGCAAGTTCTCCCACTTAAAATGATGACAGAGGTCTGTAATTTTTTATCATAGGTACACTTCAACTGTGAGAGACAGAATGTGAAAAAAAAATCCAGGAATTCACATTGTAGGAATTTTAAAGAATTTATTTGTAAATCATGGTGGAAAATAAGTATTTGGTCACTTCAAACAAGGAAGATCTCTGGCTCTCACAGACCTGTTACTTCTTCTTTAAGAAGCTCTTCTGTCCTCCACTTGTTACCTGTATTAATGGCACCTGTTTGAACTTGTTATCTGTATAAAAGACACCTGTCCACAGCCTCAAACAGTCAGACTCCAAACTCCACTATGGCCAAGACCAAAGAGCTGTCAAAGGACACCAGGAAAATAATTGTAGACCTGCACCAGACTGTGAAGAGTGAATCTACAATAGGCAAGCAGCTTGGTGTGAAAAAATCAACTGTGGGAGCAATTATCAGAAAATGGAAGACATACAAGACCACTGATAATCTCCCTTGATCTGGGGCTCCACGCAAGATCTCATCCCGTGGGTTCAAAATGATCATGAGAACGGTGAGCAAAAATCCCAGAACCACACGGGGGGACCTGGTGAATGACCTGCAGAGAGCTGGGACCAAAGTAACAAAGGTTACCATCAGTAACACACTACGCCGACAGGGAATCAAATCCTGCAGTGCCAGACGACACCCCCTGCTTAAGCCAGTGCATGTCCAGGCCCGTCTGAAGTTTGCCAGAGAGCACATGGATGATACAGCAGAGGATTGGGAGAATGTCATGTGGTCAGATGAAACCAAAATAGAACTTTTTGGTATAAACTCAACTCGTCGTGTTTGGAGGAAGAAGAATACTGAGTTGCATCCCAAGAACACCACACCTACTGTGAAGCATGGGGGTGGAAACATCCTGCTTTGGGGCTTTTTTTCTGCTAAGGGGACAGGCCGACTGATCCGTGTTAAGGAAAGAATGAATGGGGCCATGTATCGTGAGATTTTGAGCCAAAACCTCCTTCCATCAGTGAGAGCTTTGAAGATGAAACGTGGCTGGGTCTTCCAGCATGACAATGATCCCAAACACACCGCCCGGGCAACAAAGGAGTGGCTCCGTTAGAAGCATTTGAAAGTCCTGGAGTGGCCTAGCCAGTCTCCAGACCTCAACCCCATAGAAAATCTGTGGAGGGAGTTGAAAGTCCGTGTTGCTCGGCGACAGCCCCAAAACATCACTGCTCTCGAGAAGATCTGCATGGAGGAATGGGCCAAAATACCAGCTACTGTGTGTGCAAACCTGGTAAAGACCTATAGTAATCGTTTGACATCTGTATTATAACCTTTGTTGGCAATAACAAAGTATTGAGTTGAATTTTTGTTATTGACCAAATACTTATTTTCCACCATAATTTACAAATAAATTCTTTAAAAATCCTACATTGTGAATTCCTGGATTTTTTTTCACATTCTGTCTCTCACAGTTGAAGTGTACCTATGATGAAAATTACAGACCTCTGTCATCATTTTAAGTGGGAGAACTTGCACAATTGGTGGCTGACTAAATACTTTTTTGCCCCACTGTATATACATATATATATATATATATATATATATATATATATATATATATATATATGAAATACTTGACTTGGTGAATTCTAGCTGTAAATATACTCCTCCCCTCTAAACCACGCCCCTAACCACGCCCCCCAACCACCTTCCCCCACCTCCCGAAATCGGAGGTCTCAAGGTTGGCAAGTATGAGCGTGACTCAATCAAATAAATCCACACACCAAAAGCTCATTGTTTAAGGATGAAAATCTGTGTTTGCATGTGCATGAGAGGCAGAAGCGCATGGAAAAATATGCCTAATAAAGTATCAGTACTCCTGTGCACACGTGTTTATTATTTTTGTGAGATGCATCGTGTCTTACAATGGTGAGGAGGCCAGAGGTGAGGCTGGAGATGAGATCTTTGCCAGCCCGAGCGCACACGATAGTGTTGTGCGCTCCGGAGACGGCCGGACCGTGATCGGCTGTCACCATGAGACACATCTCGATGAACTGGCAGGCGTATCTAGGCAACCTGCAACAAACACACCGCATCGTCATGTTGTCTTAGAAGTTTTTACCAGCCCCGGAAAACAACTGACCTCCTCTGGAACCAGAGAAGCCCCAGAGTTCCTCCCAGCCCAATTTCAGACTTGAAGACCTCGGTGATAGGCATTCCGGCGTAAATGAGCTCCTGCCCTCTCTCGTCACAGATGCTGGTCATGAAGGACGCAGGTTTACGGATAAGACCCAGCTCCTGCATGAAAAGAGTTGAAAAACATATTGATTAATTTGCAACAAGTTCAATCATTTTGAATGAAAAGAGTAAAAGTCAACATATTACGCACTCGTGCCCAGGAGTAGTCCATGGGAACAGTTGGGGGTGGCAGCTCTGGTGCAGGCTGGATGACTCCTTTGGTGACGAGCTTGTCATATTCACACCTGCATGCGTAGCAAACAAAGAGGTTATGCTTTATAGATTCATTTTGGAACAATAACATGAGCATGCACTGACTTGATGATATCCCCCAGCTCGTCAAAGCTCTTCGGTACAGAAGCGCCGGCCTCCTGCAGAGCTTTGTTCTTTGCCACTGCCGTCTCCGAAGCCTGGTTAGCACACGCTCCCGCGTGGCCAAACTGGACCTGAGGTGCACACAAGGCAAATCATCTAAAGCAGAAGTGTCCAAAGTGTGGCCTGAGTGCCCTTTCCGGCCCAATTTTTGTGTTTGCCATAGAAAAACTTTTTAATGATAAAAAGGGCATAAAAAAACAAACAAAATTAACGGATAGATCTGAAGTTGATCTACAGATTTAAACGTTGAAAGTCAAAACAATTACAAATAATGTATGACTTATTTTTAACACTTACGCATGGAGTACTTTTTGGATCCATGAGAATTTCAAAATCAGTGTTGGTATGAATTATTAACCTATTTAAAGCTCCTAAACATGCAAAATATTGCATCTGTTATGAAAAGATTTAGAACATGGATGAAGGAAAGAAGTATTTCAATTAAAGGTGTTAGTTTATGGAACAATCTTGAGAGTGAACTAAAACAATGTAAGTCTCCTACTGTATTAAAAAAAATTTAAAAGTCATGATGATGAAAAGAGAGATATATATATACACACACACACACACACACACACACACACACACACACACACACACACACACACACACACACACACACACACACACACACACACACACACACACACTATAGCTAGTCTTCTGAATTGAACAACAAATGTAACTGTATGAATATGGGACAGACATAAGTTGTACTTCTTTCTGCTCCTTTTCGTTCATTATGTATTTTAAATGTTATGTTGATTGTCCTTGTTTTACCTTAAATAAATGAAAAAACAAAAACAAAAACATAATAAATAATGACGTTTTGATTTTTTAATGTGTGGCTCTCAGTGGAAAAAGTTTGGACACACCTGCTCTAAAGCTTCTTCAAGCTGTAGTTGTCAGTCACATGGTTCTTACCTCCGAGGCGAACATGGTGGCGCAGGTTCCGATGCACCAGCACACCACAGGTTTGGTGATCCTGCCCTCTTTAATAGCCTGGCAGATCTTGTACTCCTCCGTGCCGCCGATCTACAACAACGCAATACCAGGACTCACTCAAAACCCCTCGGAGAAGTCAAGTCAATTGACGCCTCACCTCCCCCAGCACGACAATCATCTTCACTCCGGGGGTGTCCTGGTAGCGCAGCACGTGGTCAGTGAACACGGAGCCCGGGTACCTGTAGCACAGAATAAATCTTTTTTGTGGCAGCTTTTTGGGTCCTCCAAAAGTCTTGTAAGTGTTACATGCACAACAGCAGAGCATAGCGGAGACGCAACAAAGTCACATACCTGTCCCCGCCGATAGCCACGCCTTCAAAGACACCGTCGGTGGTGCGCGCGATGATATTGTTGAGCTCATTGGACATGCCGCCTGAACGCGACACGTACGCCACGCTGCCCGGACGGTACAGTCTGGAGGCCAGGATGTTGTCCAGCATTCCTCCCGTGTTGCCGATCTTGAAGCAGCCGGGCTTGATGCCCCCCACCTGGGATGACCGACACCCAGCCCACACATTAAGACCTCATTGACATTTTATAACAGCCCACCTATATAAGGGAGAATATGGTGCAAAATGTGCCCTAAAAGTTAATAGTTTTGGCTTAGGTTTTGCTCGGAAAAGATAAAAACCACAATGATTACTACGTATACCCAAACACATATTATTCCCTTTAGTTTTAATGGTGTTTGGATGTACCAGGTGCAGAGAGTAAAAGTGGACAAGAAAGTGTGTGCCCAACACATACAACAAGTTAACTTTCAATTTTGATCCATGCCAAGGCCAGGCAGCAAGATAGACAAAATCGTATGTGGAGCGCGACCATTTTAAGAGAATGCTTCAGACATTATTAGACGGCTCAGTCCGCTCTCCAGCGCAGTGTATTTTGTCAACAACTGTATGTGTGTAACGTATTTCTTGTGCTGAGCGATCATAAAACGGCTGCAAAAGACGCACTGGCTGAGGCTCCAGTAGCCCCGCCTCCTGCACCCCGCCGTAGAATTGTTATATCAACTAAAGCCCACACTTAAACTTTCCACGTGCAAGATTGAATCTATTTAAAAAAGTTATTTCATAAGAAGCCAAAAAGTGCAAAAACAATAATGTTCGTGTTGGAGGAGTTGTGAATGACTGCAGGGCCACAACATTATATACACCTGCAGACTGCAGGTGTATCTAATTCACAACTCCTCCAACACGAACATTATTGTTTTTGCACTTTTTGGCTTCTTATTAAATAACTTTTGTAACCTATTTTTATGGGCTTTACTATTTGTGATGTTAAGTTCCTGTTATGCGCTGTTATACAGTATATGCCTTGAGCTCTTATTTTGAAGGCGCCAAGAGCGGAAGTGATGACATGTTGTAGTGGAGCGGAGGCTTTTGAAAGAAGGTAAATAAAGTGGTCCTCGTGTAAACTGGAGCCTCCGTGTTTGTTATTTTGTAGTTTCATACAGTATAGGCGACATTTATAAACCCTCTGTTACACTTTTTTAAATAGATTCAATCTTGCACGTGGAAAGTTTAAGTGAGGGCTTTAGTTGATATAACACACCCGTCAGGGGGTTCATTAATCCAGCACAACAGCGGCGAATGGACTTTATTTATAAGTAAAGGTAAGACCATAATAACGTTTTTTTTATAAAATGTGCTTTTTTGTGTGCTACAGTTTGTATGTGTAAAGTTAAAGTTAAGTTAAAGTACCAATGATTGTCACACACACACTAGGTGTAATGAAATTTGTCCTCTGCATTTGACCCATCCCTTGATCACCCCCTGGGAGGTGAGGGAAGCAGTGGGCAGCAGCGGCGCCGCGCCCGGGAATAATTTTTGGTGATTTAACCCCCAATTCCAACCCTTGATGCTGAGTGCCAAGCAGGGAAAAATGCTGGTATGAGCTTTTAAACATAACCCGTTAACTGCTGCCAATCAAATGGTGAATAAGATACTCTTTAGGGTTCATATGTTTGTAAATCTGACTGTGTTGACTAGCCATCAACCTCACCGCACGTCACTGCAAAGCGTGCACCAGTAGTTGACAATATTGTAACTCTCCAACAGTTTTTTTTTTTAACTTTGAGATACTGAATTTGGGTTTTTATTCACTGTAAATCATAGTCTTTAAAATGACTAGGACATTTAAAAATAACTACTTTTTGAGTTGAACTCATTTTTTATATTTGAAATCATTGATATGTGCCTGTGCTTGTAAATATTTTTCACATGTCAGTCCATATTTGTTTAAATCTTAAGGCTTTTTAAGGGCACCCTGCATCTGTCCCACTAGACACACCAATAAACTTGTTCATAGGTGTATAATAAAACTCCTGATAGAAAGTCGCCGTGTTTTATTTGTTATGTGTTTGTTACATGTGACAATGCACATTAATGAACATAAACCATGTAAATGTGTCAGCTTCTGGCCAAAAGATCATTTCCATCTGCATTCCCCAAAGGATTACTTCATCGCAAAGAAGCAGGCTCAGGGCTCCCACAAATTCAGCGTTGTGGTGAGTTGTATTTTTCATGCACTTATTTTTGCTTTATTTATCTGCCACACGTGAAAGGTAGGTCCGTGAAAATAATGCCTACATTAACCCGGTCCCTGGTGCAAAAAAGGCTGGGGACCCCTGCATTATAGTATTTTATTTATTATGTTTTGGGGAAATCTGTGATTTTTAAAAACATAATCATACAATATATGTATCCACAATTTTTTTTACAAATCTAAGTCATCTTTTTACATAGAAAAGCAGGCCTGAGTTTGACTGTTATGTTAAAAGTACGTACACATTTATTGACACATATACTACATTATTTTGCCCCGAACTGTGATTTTTACACATCTGTACCCCGCCTTCCGCCCGAATGCAGCTGAGATAGGCTTCAGCACCCCCGCGACCCCGAAAGGGATAAGCGGTAGAAAATGGATGGATGGATGGATGGATACACCATGAAGCGATGCTGCGATCTTTATGTTTAGACCAGTGGTTCTTAACCTGGGCTCAGGGGTTCGGTGGAGGTCAAGACACACCCGACTCATCGTGTAATTAAAAACTTCTCCCTATCAGCGTATTGCAGATACGACAACAGCAGAAGTCACACTCATTTGCAGGTGTGTAATTTGTTGTGAGTTTATGCACTGTGTTGGTTTTGTTCTTTGAACAAGGTGATGTTCATGCACGGTTCATTTTGTGCACCAGTAATAAAACATGGTAACACTTTAGTGTGGGGAACATATTCACCATTAATTAGTTGCTTATTAACATGCAAATTAGTAACATATTGGCTCTTAACTAGTCATTATTAAGTACTTATTAATGCCTTATTCGGCATGGCCTTATTATAACCCTAACCCTCTAACCCTAGCCCTAACCAAATAACTCTAAATTAAGTCTTTGTTACTTAGAATATGTTCCCCTAGTGCAGGGGTCGGCAACCCGCGGCTCCGGAGCCGCATGCGGCTCTTTGATCACTCTGATGCGGCTCAGCAGCTTACTTGCTGAACCCCCCAACTTTACCGTGAGACTTCCGGATTTCAGTGCCTCTCGCAGAAAACTCCCGGGATTAATATTCACCGATTTTCACCATTACGGCTATATTAAGGGCGTGCCATGATGGTACAACATTTGGCACCCTCTACAATCTGTATTAACAGCGTGCCAGCCCAACACTTGTTATACAATATACATCTTCTGCTTGCACACGAACGTGACAGCAAGGCATACTTGTTCAACAGTCACACAGGTTACACTGACGGTGGTCATATAAAACAACTTTAACACTCTTACTAATAATGCGCCACACTTTGAACCAAAACCAAACAAGAATGACAAACACATTTCGGGAGAACATCTGCACCTTAACACAACATAAACACAACAGAACAAACACCCAGAATCCCATGCAGCCCTGACTCTTCCTGGATACATTATACACCCCCCCTCCCCTCTCTGGGCGTCGGTTGAGGTGGGCGGGGTTTGGTAGCGGGGGTGGGGGGGGGGGGGGGGTATAATGTATCCCGGAAGAGTCAGGGCTGCATGGGATTCTGGATGTTTGTTCTGTTGTCTTTATGTTGTGTTACGGTGCAGATGTTCTCCCGAAATTTGTTTGTCATTCTTGTTTGGTGTGGGTTCACAGTGTGGCGCATTATTAGTAAGAGTGTTAAAGTTTTTTTGTGTGGTTGTGACCTGTGTGGTTGTTGACCAAGTATGCCTTGCTTTCACCTACGTGAGCAAGCGGAAGCCCCATACAACGTGTGGCTGATCAGGCACGCTGGCTGTAGTGGGTGCTAAATGCTGTACCATCACGGCACGCATGACGCTGAGCCATTAATATAAAACCCGCGTGCCGCACCAGCTTTCAAATTCCACATAAAGGTGTGGGCAGCGTGTCTGAGACCCCTGATTAATACATAGCACAAAGCAAAAAAAAAAACTTTGGATGCAGTGTTATTTCATTTAAAATTTCAAAAAAAATTTGCGGCTCCCATTGTTTTCTATAATTTGTGAAACTGGTCAAAATGGCTCTTTGACTGGTAAAGGTTGCCGACCCCTGCCCTAGTGTCCAAAAAACTCTAAATTAAGTCTTTGTTACATTGAATATGTTCCCCTAGTGTCCAAAAAACTCTAAATTAAGTATTTGTTACTTAGAATATGTTCCCCATACTAAAGTGTTACCAAAAACATATAACTTTGTCTTGAATTTGAAAAAAAAACATCATTTTATTTTTCACTAAAGAAGGGTTCGGTGAATGCAAATATGAAACTGGTGGGGTTCGGTACCTCCAACAAGGTTAAGAACCACTGGTTTAGACTATTCTCTTTGGTAAAATAAAAAATGTTTATATTGTCTTTTGTTGCTCTTATACAATGAAAAAGTTAATTGTGTCTACGGCTGCTGATTAAAATGTCATTTCAAAGTCCTTTCTTGCTGTATGTCAACTCTCTTGACTTATGCCCAGACGCAGATGAGGAATAATCTCCCTTTTGTTTATTATTATTATTATTATCATTATTATTTTATTTTTTTTCTCTCGCTCCCCTTTCAGCCTGTTTGTCTGTCTCTGGCCTCGCATGTGTGTATGTATGTCTTTGTCGTCTTACTTGTTATATGATTGTGCCATATGACCCTTGTTTATGTGACCTGAGTGGGGTAGGAGGGTGGGTGGGTGGGTGGTTTGGGTTTTAAGGGAAAGGGTGTGAATAATTTACTGACTTTAAAAATTTAACTGTTTCCACTTGCACTTTTTTCTG
The DNA here is from genome assembly GCF_033978685.3 of Nerophis lumbriciformis. Classification (NCBI taxonomy): domain Eukaryota; kingdom Metazoa; phylum Chordata; class Actinopteri; order Syngnathiformes; family Syngnathidae; genus Nerophis; species Nerophis lumbriciformis. Next base: position 27,093,603 of record NC_084571.2, on the reverse strand, counting down.
TCTATTTGAAAATGCCAATAAAAAAAGTTGGATTAAAATGTCATTTCAAGGCATTATGGCGAGCACGAGAAAGAGATTGGACTCACCGTCGCTGGTCCAATGATTGTGACTCCCTTCTCGTCAGCCGCCTTGATGATCTTCCTGGTGTGGGCTTCAGGGATTCCCTCAGCTATGATGGCGATAGTGTGAATCTAAACATTAAAACAAAAGTGTGAAGTTAATAATTTTTTCTTGCTCAATTAAGTCCTCGTTGTACTACGTTGCGCACCTGCGGGTACTGCAAGGTCTCCATGGTGCTGTCAAAGGCCGAGCGCAGAGAGGCAAAGCTGATGAGCACGTCCACGTCCGCGTTCTTCTTCATGGCGTCGCTCATGTTCTTATACACGGGGATGAGGATCTCCTTGTGGCCCCAGTAGAACTTCTGCTTGTGGTCTCCGCTGCAAGGAAGCAGGGTTGAGCATGACGTATTGTTGTGCGATATCAAATAACAATGTTATGACAGTGGGAGAGAGAGTTTATTACGTGAAGGGGTACACCATGGCGGCCACTGAGGGTTCGTCTCTGGAGCAGACGTAGTCAAAGTCCATCATGCCCTGCACGGCACGCGTCTGCATGCCCCACACGATGGACTTTGTGTGTTTGCTGAACAGCGTGGTTGCCTTGACTACAAGGAGATAATTTTATCATTATATTCATTTTTAACTACTATTTTTCTAATGTAATATTTCATTATTTCAATAATTACAATATACTTTAGTGCAGAGGTCTTCAACAGTGGGTTACCGCAGGGGGAGGTCATGAAATGTTTGGATTAAACTTATACATATTATTAGTATTTTAAATGCTTTAAAATGTAATATCAGAAATTATCTGTATCGGGTTCAAAATTATCGGTATCGGTTTCAAAAAGTCAAATGTATGACTTTTTAAAACGCCGCTGTGTAAACGGACGTAGGGAGAAGTACAGAGCGCCAATAAACCTTAAAGGCACTTCCTTTGCGTGCCGGCCCAGTCACATAATATCTACGGCTTTTCACACACACACAAGTGAATGCAAACCATACTTGGTCAAAAGCCATACAGGTCACACTGAGGGTGGCCGTATAAACAACTTTAACACTGTTACAAATATGCGGCACACTGTGAACCCACACCAAACAAGAGTGACAAACACATTTCGGGAGAACATCCGCACCGTAACACAACATAAACACAACAGAACAAATACCCAGAACCCCTTGCAGCACTAACTCTTCCGGGACGCTACAATATACACCCCCCCACTACCCCCTACACACACCCCCCCACCTCAACCCCGCCCACCTCAACCTCCTCATGCTCTCTCAAGGAGAGCATGTCCCAAATTCCAAGCTGCTGTTTTGAGGCATGTTAAAAAAAAATAATGCACTTTGTGACTTCAATAATAAATATGGCAGTGCCATGTTGGCATTTTTTTTCCATAACTTGAGTTGATTTATTTTGGAAAACCTTGTTACATTGTTTAATGCATCCAGCGGGGCATCACAACAAAATTAGGCATAATAATGTGTTAATTCCACGACTGTATATATCGGTTGATAACGGAATCGGTAATTAAGAGATTAATCAGAATATCGGATATCGGCAAAAAAGCCATTATCGGACGCACACACACATATATATATATATATATATATATATATATATATATATATATATACATATACATATATATACATATACGTATATATATATATATATATATATATATATATATATATATATATATATATATATATATATATATGTATATGTATATGTATATATATATATATATATATATATATATATATATATATATATATATATATATATATATATATATATATATATACATACACACACAAACATATTATTCCTCCTACATTTTTTCCACAAATCTAATGTCTTTAAATACACATTAAGATTGGTTTATAAATGGCAGTGACATGGCCACCCTACTCACTCTACCTTGCAGGTTTGAAATAAATAATTATTTATACTATAGTGAATGCAGCTGAGATTGGCTCCAGCACCCCCCGCAACCCTGAAAGGGACAAGCAGTAGAAATGGATGGATGGATGGATATCATAATAATCTTAGCATTTAAGGTAGATAGCTACTGCATTAGCGGCACTATACTGTATTTTTTAAATAATATGTTAGTATTGCACAAGAACAAGGTAACTTTAGAATCAGTTTAATTTAAAACAGTTTATACAAGGTATAAAAGTAGGGCGTCGACGCTCCATCTCGCCATCAGTTTGGGATCCTTGGCCTGGAAAACGTTGCAAACCCCTGCTTTAGTGCAATTAATTTCCTTTTTTCTGATATTTTCTTGCTTTTTTTAATTCAATCCAATTATTTAATTTGTTATTTTTTGTTGTTATTTTATTATTTTTTACTGCAACCTAAAGAGATTGACTATTTTAAGGAATTTGTTTTAAAATATTTAATTAATATAATTGTATTATTTAATTGCAGTACATTTTACATTTATCAAAATAATACGGTTTTATTGTGAGTGAGGTCTTTTTTTTTTTACGCCTGAAGAGGGAGCTCAAACAAAAACTAAAAACAAATGCCAAACATGTGTAATACAGAAAGTTTACAATTTTAAAAATATATTATGCATTTCATGAAATATGTTAATCAGATTTGCTTTCTGTGCTCAGTGGCTATCAAAGTTTTTAATGTGTGTGTTTTTAGGTGTCCTGTTAAAGAAAACAGTTTCTGTTCAATAGAAGGGAAGAAAGACCACGTTGTTTACTAGATATCACTCCCCTTACTCTTTGGGGTTATGTTAATATATGATATTATGTATCGAACAAAGGTAAATAGATTGATTACTTTAATAATCTTCAAAAGAAATGCACATGGGTCATTAACACCCTTAAGCAAAAGCAACTATGTCAGAAATAGAAAATAATTAAGTGGCGTATTGATAGAGGTGTATTACATGAAGCAAAAAAAACCATCTAATCCTCATTTTGTAATAATTCTCGTAGATACACATTTGTTAAATTGTAAAGATACTTCATGTCAGTGTTTCTCAATTATTTTCTGTTACGCACTCCCTTAAAAGAAAAAACATTTCACAACCCCCCAAATTCTCCGCTGCGACTATCATTTGTCAATAAAATTGTTATAAGTAGACCCCAGCTTAAGATTGTATCCTTATAAACGTTAAAGTAAACAAAAATAGAAAAAAAATAGATCAACTTACAACAAATAATAATTTTCTTATTAACTTTAGTTATTAACATTGTTTAGTCTGTAAATATTTAAAGTGCATCAATTTGCCTGAAATACAAATAAAAATCCTTATTTATTATTTATTTGTTGATCGGCTTGAGCCATTTGATACTAAAAATGCAATCAATAAATCATAAATTCAAATTTACCCAAGAACACAATATGTAAAACACACTTTAGTCTACAAAACAAAAATGAATGCACAATTTGTGCTAAATTATTATTTTTTTTAAATAATAATGAGGAAGTCAAGATTAATGGCTACAATGTTTTGTAGTGTACGGCTTTTTGTAGCAGGGTTTAAAGCATGATACTGATAAAGCATGTTCCCTAGGGCAGGGGTCGGCAACCCGCGGCTCTAGAGCCGCATGCGGCTCTTTAGCGCCGCCCTAGTGGCTCTCTGGAGCTTTTTCAAAAATGTATGAAAAATGGAAAAAGATGAGGGGGAAAAATATATTTTTTGTTTTAATATGGTTTCTGTGGGAGGACAAACATGACACAAACCTCCCTAATTGTTATAAAGCACACTGTTTACATTAAACATTAGAGATGTCCGATTATATCGGCCTGCCGATATTATCGGCCGATAAATGCGTTAAAATTTAATATTGGAAATTATCGGTATCGTTTTTTTTTTTTATTATCGGTATTGTTTTTGTTTTTTTTAATTAAATCAACATAAAAAACACAAGATACACTTACAATTAGTGCACCAACCCAAAAAACCTCCCTCCCCCCATTTACACTCATTCACACTCATTAATACAAAAGGGTTGTTTCTTTCTGTTATTAATATTCTGGTTCCTACATTATATATCAATATAGATCAATACAGTCTGCAAGGGATACAGTCCGTAAGCACACATGATTGTGCGTGCTGCTGGTCCACTAATAGTACTAACCTTTAACAGTTAATTTTACTAATCTTCATTAATTACTAGTTTTATGTAACTGTTTTTATATTGTTTTACTTTCTTTTTTATTCAAGAAAATGTTTTTAATTTATTTATCTTATTTTATTAATAAAAAATAAAAAGTAACTTATCTTCACCATACCTGGTTGTCCAAATTAGGCATAATAATGTGTTAATTCCACGATTGCATATATTGGTTGATATCGGTATCGGTTGATATCGGTATCGGTAATGAAAGAGTTGGACAATATCGGAATATCGGATATCGGCAAAAAGCCATTTTCGGACATCCCTATTAAACATGCTTCACTGATTCGAGTATTTGGCGAGCGCCGTTTTGTCCTACTAATTTTGGCGGTCCTTGAACTCACCGTAGTTTGTTTACATGTATAACTTTCTCCGACTTTCTAGGACGTGTTTTATGACACTTCTTTTTCTGTCTCATTTTGTCCACCAAACTTTTAATGTTGTGCATGAATTCACAAAGGTGAGTTTTGCTGATGTTATTGACTTGTGTGTAGTGCTAGTCAAGCATATTTGGTCAGTGCATGACTGCAAGCTAATCGATGCTAACGTGCTATTTAGGCTAGCTATATGTACATATTGCATCATTATGCCTCATTTGTAGCTATATTTGAGGTCATTTAGTTTCCTTTAAGTCCTCTTAATTCAATTTATATCTCATGACACACTATCTGTATGTAATATGGCTTTTAATTTTTTGCGGCTCCAGACAGATTTCTTTTTGTATTTTTGGTCCAATATGGCTCTTTCAACATTTTGGGTTGCCGACCCCTAACCTAGGGTCACACGCTCCCGCCACACTATTTGAGAAGGACTGCTTTATGGACACCCTGCATAACAATGTGCATGTGTATAATTTCTCACCAACAGGAGCTCCATTTTTGGCTTTCTTAGCCGGCGAGCCCTCGGCTTTGCATCTGTTCTCAGAGAAGGAGGCGGTTCGGGTGGATGCTGGAGTCTGGAAGGCAAAGCCAAATAGTGTTGTTATTACACATTACTACCACTAGGTGAACGCGCCAATACTTTTGTCCATACAGTGCACAAAGAAGAGAACCGACACGCGCACGCACACAATCTTAATGGAGGCTTCCGGGCAAACAAGAGTGCATTCCTGAGAGTGGCCACAACAATTTGAGTGAGTCAGTTGACATCACAATGACAAGCTCTCACACAAAGAAGCCACGGGGACTCTGATAACCTCCGTGAGAGAGGACAAAGCAATGTGCCGTTAAACCGCCTGTGGAGACTGCCACACAACACAATAACACAACACAACACAACACAACATAGGCTTATTTGTCTGCCGTTTCTAACCGATGGGCTGCCACTGGAGTTGAGGAGGAAGTTGGCGGTGTGGGCGGCCACGGGAGGCTGGTTGGGGATTGGACTGTGGCCCAGCGCCATGCCAACGATGGCGGTCATGTGGGTTTCCGTACCGAAGACGTGGATGGGGATACCAGTGGTCTTGCCTGTCAACGGAGGAGGAGTTTGATGAGATTCGCAAATCAAATTGTCCACTTGACACATACAAGAAGAGACACTCAATTTAAAGAACACACCAACTTCTCCCATCACCCGGAGACCCTCCTGGTAGTTTGGACCCCCGCGCCGGACAAAAATGGTCACCTCGTGCTCCTTTAGAGGCACCTGGTAGTCTCTGATAGCTCGAACAATTCCCTAAAAAAAGTAAAGGCAATGTTAGCAACTTGAAAAGCCATAAAAAAGCCTAAAGCCATAACCCCGGTGAACTCTCATAGGCACTGATTTTATAGTTTGGCACCTCTCTGTGTGCAATTTTTACTTTCCACCCACAGTCTGAATGCTTCTGTATATATATGTATATAGTATAATATTTAATATTTAAACAACACATTCAGAACATTCGTTCTCAGGACTGGACTGTGCACCTTACCTCCTTTTGCACTATTTTCTTTTCTTTCCTTCCTATGTTTTGCATATTTGTAGACTGTCGCACTGATACTGGAATTGTTTTTGTGTAGTGACAATAAAAGGCATTCTATTCTATTCTTTTCTATTGATAGTCGGCATTTGCTCACCTGCATATTCACAGATTTATTGACTCTGCTATAAATCTAAATTTGATTTTCATAGTAACTTAAATTAAAAGTGGTTTGATGGCACTATCTGCAGGGAAAAAGAAGGCTCCAGCTACAAATCCACCGGAGGGCACTGTCTCACATGTTGAAGATACCGCGACAAGACGTAGTGAGAATTTCACGTTTTGTACTATTGTAATTCTTAATATGAAAAAGTTAAAGTTAAAAAAAGTTAAAATACCACTGATAGTCACACACATACTAGGTGTGGTGAAATGACCCTCTGCATTTGACCCATTCCCTTGTTCCACCCCCTGGGAGGTGAGGGAAGCAGTGAGCAGCAGCAGTGGCCGCGCTCAGGAATCATTTTGGTGATTTAACCCCCAATTCCAACCCTTGATGCTAAGTGCCAAGCAGGGAGGTAATGAGTCCCATTATTATAGTCTTTGGTATGACTCGGCCGGGGTTTGAACTCACAAGTCACGACCTACCAATCTCAGGGCGGACACTCTAACCACGAGGTGTATTTTATTATTTAAAATATAGGGTTAGAGAAGGACGGCTGCATGTGACTCTGGAGCAGCTCTTCAGCCTCCTGGGGAAATGTGCCTTTTTTAAAGAGTTCTATCACAACCGTCTGTGAGGCTGTGAATGTGTACAGGCTGCGTCTTGACAAGTGATTGGATGAGTGCAATGAAAACAAGGAAAAGTGAAGGGGAGTGTGTGTTAGTGTGTGCAGTGAAAGAGACATTAGCTTCTTGGCGTGCCACCCCAACAGTAAGCTAACAATTAATACACCCCAAAGGAGATTCTAATTCTGCATGGAAGAGTGGAGATGTGACGTTCGCAAAATAATCTAATCTTTTGAACGTCTTTTTTAAGTGAATGATGAGAATCGATTCACAGTTGTGAGCCATTTGTTTGGGGGTAATTTTTCATGCGCATGCAAATTTAGCCTCCACAATTGCCCACTCTGCACATGCATGCCACCAGACTGGCAACTGGACTAGAAAAATGAGTAAGACTAAAACTTAGCAGCATTTGGATTAACTTTATTTAATAAATAAAAAAATAGATGTTTTACATATAAAAATATAGAAATGTATGTGTTTAAAATGTTTTAATTGTATTCATTTTGTATTTAATTCATTTATTTAGATTCACTTTTCGGGTTCATTATTCTAAAGCAGCCCTGGCCAACCCACAGCTCCCGAGCTCCACGGAGCTCTTTTCCCGGTTTTATGCAGCTCTTACGCATCGACGTTGATGTTTTTTTTGTTTTTATTAAATCAACATAAAAACACAAGATACACTTACAATTAGTGCACCAACCCAAAAAAAATTCCCTCCCCCATTTACACTCATTCACACTCATTCACACAAAAGGGTTGTTTCTTTCTGTTATTAATATTCTGGTTCCTACATTATATATCAATATATATCAATACAGTCTGCAAGGGATACAGTCCGTAAGCACACATGATTGTGCGTGCTGCTGGTCCACTAATAGTACTAACCTTTAACACTTAATTTTACTCATTTTCATTAATTACTAGTTTCTATGTAACTGTTTTTATATTGTTTTACTTTCTTTTCTATTCAAGAAAATGTTTTTAATTTATTTATCTTATTTTTTTTTTTTTTAAAAGGACCTTATCTTCACCATTGACATTGATGTTTTAATTTTTTTCCCGTGTCGTCATCGGCATTTGAGTGACAGACATGTTCGCCAATCAGAATTGTGGAGCCTCACTTTTGTTCATCTCTCGCTTCAAACGGGGAGAAAGAGGTCTCACTCTGTGCATGTTTATATAACAGTACAATTAACTGAACGCAGGGAGCCCTCTTTTTGCTCATTCACAATTTTTGCTTCGGTGGGCGGAGTGCAAGGCACCAGCTTTATACACACAGGAAGCACAGACAGCCTTGCTACTCGTGACTTTCTAGTGAATAGTGCTGCAAAGTAACAAAAATGACTGACCTGTAGTCTTAAGACTATAGGAATCAATTTCTGTCATTATCCTGTTGGGGTGTGGCATTTACATGTGTGTAGAGGGGATAGAGTGATGTTCATGTGTGCCCATGTGTATGATGGGACTCTTTTCAGTAACACAGTAAAAAAATGTGGCTCTTGGTCTCTGACCGGTTGGCCACTACTGTTCTAAAGGGTAGTAGTTCAAGCATACACATATCATTTATAGTTAGATATAATTCGGTACTCACATTTTTATAATGACCTAATTTGTATTGTAGTTTTATTTATACTTTTTATATCCATTAATGCATTTTATTCTGACTTATTTTTGGGTATTTTTTCTATGTTGTTAAAATGCTACACATTTTTTTTAGGGTAGGGAAAATTCTAACGAGTGATGTCACTGCCAAAGCATGGAAATAAAATGATGGCCAATATTTCCCACGAATAAAGTCATATTTTTGTGAATTAAATTATATTGTAAATTAAATTATTCTGATCTACATCTTATCATATAACTGATACTGGGTATTGTTTCCTTCAGTGACGTGCGGTCACTAGAGGCAGGTGAGGTGGGGCCTCACCTGCCATCATGGAAAGAAAAAAAATGTAAAAAGAAAAAAAATTAATTAAATTGTTGTATGTATCCAGTGATTATACAATAAAGTTATTTTCCATTTAACTTCACCAGTTTTAGATTATTTTTATTCAAAATCGCTGAATTTTCACATTTGCCGTTCAAATACTGAGAAGAGACGGTGCGGTGAACAGCAGCCAGTTGAGGCACGTCACTCAATTGTGCCTCAACATGGATTGCGGACTCGACTAACTGCTGGCCTGCTGTGCAGTGAGACCGTATTGCTATATGAATTATATTATACATTTCCATAGTTTAGTTAGCTGAGGTATATAATGTACAGTGTATTTTGTCAACAACTGTATGTGTGTAACGTATTTCTTGTGCTGAGCAATCATAAAACTGCTGCGAAGACGCATTGGCTGAGGCTCGCGTAACCCCGCCTCCTGATGCCGGTTAAGGCACCTTCGCCGCAGACTGCACCACCCGACGGGAGCGCCACACCAACCAAAGCCCACACCCAAACCCTCCACGTGCAAGACCGAATCCACCCAAAAAAAGTCACTTAACAAGAAGCCAAAAAGTGCAAAAACAACATTGCTCGCGCCGGAGGAGCCGTGAACGACTGCAGGGACACAACATTAGGTACACCTGCAGACTGCAGCACGGATTTCATATTTCATTCATTCACAACTCCTCCAACACGAACACCACTGTTCCCGCACTTATAAGTAAAGGTAAGACCATAATAACGTTTTTTTATTAAATGTGCTTTTTTGTGTGCTACAGTTTGTATGTGTAAAGTTAAAGTAGCAATGATTGTCACACACACACACTAGGTGTGGTGAAATTTGTCCTCTGCATTTGACCCATCCCTTGATCACCCCCTGGGATGTGAGGGGAGCAGTGGGCAGCAGCGGCGCCGCGCCCGGGAATAATTGTTGGTGATTCAACCCCCAATTCCAACCCTTGATGCTGAGTGCCAAGCAGGGAAGAATGCTGGTATGAGCTTTTAAACATAACCCGTTAACTGCTGCCAATCAAATGGTGAATAAGATACTCTTTAGGGTTCATATGTTTGTAAATCTGACTGTGATGAAGTCAGTGCCTCACCAGTCATGAACCTCACCGAACCTCACCGCACGTTTCCTTGGTAAACATTTTTTTACAAAAACTAACTATAATAACGATCCAGTCTTTTTGACGGCTCTTTGAAAGAAAAAGCCATAAATCCCATCTCTAGTGGACTGATTCATTTGCCTGTACATTTTTATAAAGACAGTTTTTATTTGTGTTATGTTTTGCAACTCCAGGCTATTTTTCTTTAGTAGAAAAGGGGTGCAAAATGCTGATCCCTAAGTTAGAGTATCAAAAATAGGCATTTTATTTGCCATAAATAGCGGGGATGTACTCTACCTTGAATGTGGCTGCAACATTTGTGAAGTTGGCAATGCTTCCTCCGATGATCAAGACTTTTCCTGGAACACATCAAAAAGTTTAATACCTAGGGAAAAACATGCACAGCTTAATATGACCCCAGAACTTTTAGGTTACCATCGGGATGTTTCTCCCTGGTCATGAGTGAGAGGATGGTCTTGGCGTAGTCGTAGGTCTGCTGTTCGCTAGGCGCCCCCGAATACTCGCCGTAATTGGCCAGCTCGTCGACTCCGCCCAAGTCACAGATGGTGTCGCTGTGGGATTTTGACAAGAGGAGAAAAAGTCAAAAAGTGTAACATTTTAAAATGTAAACAAATCAAGGAATTAATAGTGCACTGTAAAATAGGTAGAGCAGATAGAGAAGGCGCAGGGGAATTAATTAGTCATGGCTGAGGAGTCTGCATGAAGCACTTCACACCCTCAAACAGATGGTGGAGGAAGGAAGAAGACTCATTCATGCAAACTAACAAAAAATGGCAGCACTCAAAGTATTGCACAACCTACACAACACTAGCCAAAAGTTTAGAGACACTATTGTATTCAATAGGATGCAAAAGAGTCTCAAAAACTTTTGATTTGTATTGTATATGACGTCATATCAGAAAAGACGCCAATTTTTCAGAAATGCTTACCAAAAAGTGATCAAGTACAGGAGTTCTTAACCTTTTTGAACTCAGGGCCCAACTTTTCCACTACACAGTGGCCCGGGACCCACTCAAATATTAACACTGAAATAGTAATCTTACTCTTGATTTAAATCATATTCAATAATTATATCTAACCTACTTACAGTTTACAACCTTGTCAAATGGTATAAAACCATGAATTATGGTTATTCCGAACATTCATACATTACATTACATACAATTACAATAGGTTATATCACATAATTAAAGTTTCTCCTACATACAGCATGTCCAAAAAGGAGTAGAAAGAAGCAGAGTTTATTTAATCCTACCACTTTTCGTATCATAGCAATACACAACCACAACAGTTAATAAATAAATCAGTAAATAAATAGACAAATGAGTGCATATATAATTATTAAATAAATAACAATAAATAAAGTTCTCATTAATAAATAGTAAATGTGATAAATGTGTTAATCACAAAGATTATAACTTTAGTTAGTATTATTTATAATTTACTTAGGTCAGGCTGAATAGAAAAATAAGTTTGAACCAATTTATTTTATTTATTCACTTATTCATTTGACAGGGACAGCACAATTAAACATTGCTACCCATCAGTAATCGATGTCAAAGTACATAAAGCTCCCAGCCAAAGGCTATTTTGCAACCCTCTTCCCTGCTTTTAAAGAAAAGTGAAGAAAGGTGAAAAACACATACAACAGTATTAAGACAAGTACAAAATAAAAAAATACATTATAAATAATAATGTTGTGAATGAACTATGTCCAGTTCTAGTGCTCAGACGTCTGATTTTCCTTAAGCCACTTTTTCAGTTTTGTGGAGAAATATGCTATATAAGAAGGAACTCTTAAAAAATAAATGTATATACAACTATGTTAAATAATAAACTAAACAAATAATGAAAATGTTTAACAAAACTGTCAATACAATTAAAGTGCAAATGAAAATACAGCTTTACCACTTTAATCATAATTCTTTCCCTTAAGAGACTGTAACTTTAGTTGTAGACTTTTTCCATTTGTGTGATATTGTCATTACTGCCACAAGTGATTAAAAAGTGAATTACAACTGGGTACCGTTGCGTTCCATATGGACCACAGCTGAAAAATTTATATTTTTTGGTGGCTCTATAGGGAGCGCTCGCGGCCCAACAGCGGCTCTATGGTTCAGAAACACTGCTCAAGTACCTGTATACCACTGAAGCTCCTCCACCTGCCACCATGGTCCATATCCTGCCTTGGGGGTTGAGCAGGGTCAGTTTGAGGCTGGCGCCACTCTTGGCATCTAGATCTGCGATGTAGGCCTCCTGTAAACGAGGCAGAGAAAGGTCGATTGGTAGGTTGGAGGATGGCGTGAATGGAGGACTCAATCAGGGCCTAGGAGTACACATTTAACAAGCCCCAATATGTGAGCACCGCAGGTGTAGTGACTGGCCACTTCAATAGGTACACCTGAACCATTTCACCAAATCCAGTGCAAGCATACTTGCCAACCTTGAGACCTCCGAATTCGGGAGATGGGGGTGGGGGGTTGGGATGTGGGCGGGGTGCGGGGTTGAGGTAGGGGGGACGAGGTTTGAGGGGGCAGGGGGTGCATATTGTAGCGTCCTGGAAGAGTTACTGCTGCAAGGGTTTCTGGGTATTTGTTCTGTTGTGTTTATGTTGTGTTAAAGTGCAGATGTTCTCCCGAAATGTGTTTGTCATTCTTGTTTGGTGTGGGTTCACAGTGTGGCGCATATTTGTAACAGTGTTAAAGTTGTTTATACGGCCACCCTCAGTGTGGCCTGTATAGTTGTTGATCAAGTATGCCTTGCATTAACTTGTGTGTGTGTAAAAGCCGCATATAATATGTGGCTGGGCCGGCACGCTGTTTGTATGGGGGAAAACCGGACGTGACGACAGGTCGTAGAGGACGCTAAAGGCAGTGCCTTTAAGGCACGCCCCAAATGCTGTTGTCTGGGCGGAAATCGGGAGAAATTCGGGAGAATGGTTGCCCCGGGAGATTTTCGGGAGGGGCACTGAATTTCGGGAGTCTCCCGGGAAAATTGGGAAGGTTGGCAAGTATGAGTGCAAGAAAGGTCTAAAAAAACAGAATCTGCCTTTGGAAGGACATTTTGAATTGGACTGTACAGGTGTGCCTAATGAAGTGGCCAGAGAGTGTATTTTCAGTGATTGCAGCACACAGGCACACACAGCTGGCGACTGGGAAGAAAATACTTCCAATCAAAGGCGCCCGCTGTTCTCCCCTCCCCGCTTCATCACCAATCGAGTCACTGCGGCCCAATTAGAACGTCCGTCTGGCACACGGGGAGTCTGTCTGAGACGAGCCCGACATGCACCGGCCGCAGAGTGACTGCTTTTAGATTCTAAGTTGATGCCCTCCATTTTAAAGATAGTTTTAGAACAAAATGATATGATTTATATAAATAAATACGAGTGTTGTTTGACATGTCATTACCTCAGGATAGGCCTCCCTGCCAAAAGGTGGCGGGAATTCCACGTCCCCCCATTTGGCCTTGCAGATGTAGTCTGCCGTGGCGTCGATCTTTGCCGCCATGTCCAGCACGTAGACGCCATCTTTGGTGACCACTGAGGGAGGTGGAAATCAGAGTTGACACGTCAACCCGCAGTGTTACATTCATGTTAGCAGGGGAGACCCCCTAGCTGCCTGCAAATTGGTTCTGTACCACATCAAAACAGGCAGAACCAGTCTCAGGCCGCCAGAGGGCATGTTCTATGCAGGCAATTATAAACATCTTCAAACAGCGGCGGCATGAATTATTTACTTCTTTCCTTCCTCTTGTGTTTTAAAAGTAACAAGATCTATTTTTTGCTGGTAAGATCTGATGATGTTTTCTTTCATAATCTGATTACATATTGATGAATGTTTGGCTTATCTGTGGTAACCAAGATGATGACACACATACTAAGAAATGATTCTGTGATTTCGCATTTGCGTCACAATGTGCAGGTGAACCTAATGATGTGTTGAATGAAGTAAGTTAAATAGGAACCTACCCAGTGGGTTAATCTCCAGGTATGTGAAGAACAGGTCTTCGTACAGGTTAAAGAGCCCCATAATGAATTGGGCCAGCACCCTGCCAATATGTAAGAAAGATATTATATGAACAAAAGAGTACAATTCACATAGATTTACATATAAAGAAAAAATACAGCACATTAGGGAGTAAGGTTGGGCGATATGGCTAAAAATTGGATCACTATTTAAGTGTTTTATATTGGTCGATATCGATAATTATTAGGGATGTCCGATAATGGCTTTTTGCCGATATCTGATATTCCGATATTGTCCAACTCTTTAATTACCGATACCCATATCAACCAATACCGATATCAACAGATATATGCAGTCGTGGAATTAACACATTATTATGCCTAAATTGGACAACCAGGTATGGTGAAGATAAGGTACTCTTAAAAAAAATTAATAAAATAAGATAAATTAATTAAAAACATTTTCTTGAATAAAAAAAGAAAGTAAACAATATAGAAACAGTTACATAGAAACTAGTAATTAATGAAAATTTGTAAAATTAACTGTTAAAGGTTAGTACTATTAGTGGACCAGCAGCACACACAATCATGTGTGCTTACGGACTGTATCCCTTGCAGACTGTATTGATATGTATTGATATATAATGTAGGAACCAGAATATTAATAACAGAAAGAAACAACCCTTTTTAGTGAATGAGTGTGAATGGGTGTAAATGGGGGAGGAAGGTTTTTTGGGTTGGTGCACTAATTGTAAGTGTATCTTGTGTTTTTTATGTTGATTTAATAAAAAAAAAAAAAAAAATTAAATAAAAAAAAAAAAAAGGATACCAACAATAAAAAAAAACGATACCGATAATTTCCGATATTACATTTTAACGCATTTATCGGCTGATAATATCGGCAGGCCGATATTATCGGACATCCCTAATAATTATTCATATTTGACCTATCGAAAATAAGGGCCGGAGAAAAATGTAATTTGTATTTAAAATGCTCTGACTATAATTCCCTCAGCTATCAAGGCAGAAAAGAAAGGAAACATCAACACAAGCATGGAAAACACTCAACAACATAAACTAAATTCTAAAATCAAATGAACGTGCAAAAATAAGGAATATGTAAGAAATGTTTAATAAAGTGTAACAAAATAGTGCACAGTTTGAAAAATTATACAGGGAAATGTGAAAATAGGTGGTGTGGTAATACTTATTCAGAGCGCTTTGGTCTCATTACAGTCAGTTTTAAAAAAAAAGTTTTTAAAGATGTCATACTGATGAGGTGATATTTCCTTATTTATTGACAGTTTCTTCGCTCTCTGCAGCACTCTTTTTTTTAGTTTCTCTTCTCACCCCATGGAAAGAATCAACTGCGAGATGGCTCAACAAAACAGCATGTTACTCCCACTGATCAGTGATCACTTTCTGCATTGCTTGGTTACAAGAGAGCCAGTGTCTTTGTTAATGCAACTAACCTTGCTTTGCAACTTTGTTTCCTCTGATGAAAAAAATAATATATCAAACATTTTTTTTTTTATTGATTTTGATTACGGGTCTGCGGCAATACATCATTTTATTACCCAGTTCTATCAGGGATGCAACGATTAATTCGATTAGGCAAAAGCTTCGATTCATATTCTGTTGCTTTGATTAATTTAATGAGTGCAACTAATGTACCCAATAAAAAATGATACAATCCAGTCCGCATGGAATGCCCAGAACTTTGAATATGCAGATATAGTTTACGAACGGCCGCTGTAACAGAGCAGAAATGAGGGTGGGAGTGTGTGGGTGCCGTGATCTGTGTGGTGGCAAATAGCAAACAACTTTTATTATTTTAATTTCTATTAAAACATACAAGATAAAAGTGAAATTTCAATGTTGATGATTTGCATTTCCTGGAAAAAAAAGAACAAAGAGTGTGGCAGGCAGAAATGTTTATTTTACCTATTTTCCCTAAAATACGCATTGAGGCTATAAAGCAGCAGGCACAAGACATTGATACAACAATGATTATACATACATGTCCTTTAAAACTGACTTTGAAACAACGTTGCAAAATAGTTGTATTTGTAAATTCAGACAACGTCGGTGTCTAACGTTGTGGATGACCAAATTTCAAAGGTCAAATCAATGTGACAATCTGACATTGAATACATGTCAGAAAGCATGTTGTTTCAACGTTGCATTTGTGTTGTAAAATATTGGTCGGAAAATGACCAAATTTTAATGGTCAGATCAACGTCACAATCTGACATTGAATACATTTTGTCAAAAAGCATGTTGTTTCAACGTTGTATTTGTGTTGTAGAATATTGGTGGGAAAATGACCACATCTCAATGGTCAAATCAACATCAAACCCAACATTGATTAAACCATGTCAAAAAGCATGTTGTTTCAACGTTAGGTATGAGTTGCTCAACGTCAGGACCTAATTCAACAAGTTCTCAACGTTGTTTTAATGTCTTGTGCCTGCTGAGGCGTTGTCAAAATTGTTTTCATTGAGGGTCAAACCGTATGGTTGACCTCAGAGGGGTGCTTCTAATAGTGAATGATATTACACAATTTTCTATGCATTTGATTTTTACTTTTTTTTTTATTTTTTATGTACAATGTAAAAAAAATTAAAAAAAATAAATAAAAGGTAGATTTTACAGTAAAATAATAATAATAATTTTACCGTAAAATGTACATGGTTTTTACAGTGCCACTTGCAGCTCTGTTGCCAGAATTTTAATACAAAATGTTTGTTTTATTTACTGTAAATAGAAAACTGCTTTTTTTTTTTTTTACACTTAAATTCTTGCAACTGAGCTGCCAGTTTTTTACCGTAAAAACAACTGTAGATCTTACGGTGCAGTACTTACTGTAAATTTACTTACTGTAATATTTACTTATTGTAAATGGCGGAACGGTACCAGTTTTTTATCCTCATTTGCCCGAATTGTATTGCCAAAAAACAGTGGTACTCGTGGTACTGTTTTTTTCCATCCATCTTCTACCGCTTGTCCCTTTTGGGGTCGCGGGGGGTGCTGGAGCCTATCTCAGCGGCATTCGGGCGGAAGGAGGTGTACACCCTGGACGAGTCACCACCTCATCACAGGGCCAACACAGATAGACAGACAGCATTCACATTCACATTCACACACTAGGGCCAATTTAGTGTTGCCAATCAACCTATCCCCGGGTGCATGTTTTTGGCGGTGGGAGGAAGCCGGAGTACCCGGAGGGAACCCACGCAGTCACGGGTAGAACATGCAAACTCCACACAGAAAGATCCCGAGCCCGGGCGGGATTGAACTTTTTCCATTTACTTTAAAATTCTGTAAAAACCACAGTAAATATCACAATTTTACCGTAAATCCTATTCTCATTTTTACAGTGTACAATATGAAATCATAAGTCATTGAAATTGATTGTGTTGTGATCCGCTGCCCGGATCATATTTTTTATTTACGTTTTCAAGATACTTGTGTTTTTGGTTAGTTTTGGACTCCTTGAGTACCTGTTTTGTACACCTGAGTTTGTTGCCATGGCTGCTTATTATTTTCACCTGCCGCGTTTGTTCCCGACACGCACCTGTTTGTCATCACTGACATTATTATTTAAGTCTGTCCTCCCTGTCATTCGTTCTGGCTTCGTAGTTTGTTTTCATGCAACAGTTGACGACTTTTTGTTCTGGCTCTGTACCTGTTAGCTTCCACGCTAAACTCCTTTTTTTACCTTCTAGCTCCCATGCTAGCTCTTTTAGTTTTTGCCTTATGTGCTATGAGCACCCTTTTCTTTGTTCCAGTATAATTTAGTCCGGTAAATAAATCATTTATTTTACCTTCACGCTGTGTCCGAAGTCCGTTGCATCCTGGGAGAACAAAACCCCGCATCACAATGCGCCCCGGTCGTCACAGTACGAAGCCAGCAAAAAGTTATTTCGCTACGGGCTTGACGGAGGTAGATGAAGGTGCGTGGATGGTCCTCCGAGCGATGGAAGCAGAGACGCTCCGCTGTTCTCCAGATGAGGAGATGATATGGGGACCTGGAGGTGTTCTGGTCCCGATCGACTCCATCTGGCCCGGGGAGGTCCGCTCTCAGCCCGCTCGCACGCGTCAGCGAAGGCGGAAGTCGCACAAGACGGCTTCAGCTCGCGACAGAGACGCGCCACCCCCGCAATTCTTCCCTCCGGAACACAGCCAACCAGCCCATGATTCCCCTCCGCCGATGTTTGGTAATCCCATCACTCACTTTGCCAAAGAGTTCACTGATTGGGCTGTCAGTCAGCTGGAGACCCGCGCGGATGACGTAATCCCGTCCACTGGTGGTGACGTCATAGACGAAGACATTTTTTTTAATTCAGTCAATTCTTTCTGTCAGCCGCCTCCAAATGACTTTAATTCAACAATTAAATACTATCAGGACATTTTTGTTAATTATAAGTCTAGTCAGTACCAGTCACATTCTGGTTTTCAAGCTCCGCCCCCAATTACTTTGGCCCCACCCCCTAGGGCTCAAACCCCGCCTGTCACTTCTGAGTCGCCCACTCCTCTGGCTCCTCCCATGCCGACAGCCCGGACGCCTGCCACTCTTACGCCACCATCAACCCTGGTGGTCCTGCAAACGCCATCCTCTCCACCTCCTGCTC
This sequence comes from Nerophis lumbriciformis, assembly GCF_033978685.3. Classification (NCBI taxonomy): domain Eukaryota; kingdom Metazoa; phylum Chordata; class Actinopteri; order Syngnathiformes; family Syngnathidae; genus Nerophis; species Nerophis lumbriciformis. The sequence continues at coordinate 27,075,045 of NC_084571.2, read as the reverse complement.
CAGCACTGCAAAGCACACAAGACCCCGCAGAGACCAACCAAGTAAAATGGGCATTGCACCAACAGGACAAACAACTTGGACAACGAGAGGAACAGTTTGGCGTTCTTGGGGCTTGCGTCAACGCCATAGCGGAACGCCAAGACGCCCGCCTTGGTGCTTTGGAGAGACAGATGGGAACTATACTCTCCGCACTGCAGGTGATGATTCCCCCTACGGCCAACACAGCAGTCCAGCTCAGACATCCACCACCCGCAGATACTCCGTTGCCTGATCCGCCTCTGGCTCCGCCCACGCCGACAGACGAGCCGCCTGCTCCGCCTCTGGCTCCGCACACGCCGACGGCGCCTCCTGCTTCCATGGCGACGGCGCCTCCTGCTTCCATGGCGACGGCGCCTCCTGCTTCCATGGCGACGGCGCCTCCTGCTTCCATGGCGACGGCGCCTCCTGCTTCCATGGCGACGGCGCCTCCTGTTTCCACGGCGACGGCGCCTCCTGTTTCCACGGCGACGACGCTTCCTGTTTCCACGGCGACGACGCTTCCTGTTTCCACGGCGACGACGCTTCCTGTTACCACGGCGACGACGCCTCCCGCGCCTGCCTCGCCTACGACGTACCCACCTCGTGTCCGGCGGGCCGCAGCACGGCGCCGCCCACCTCCTCTTGTCCGGCGGGCCGCACCTCGGCGCCGCCCACCTCCTCTTGTCCGGCGGGCCGCACCACGGCGTCGCCCACCTCCTCGTGTCCGGCGGGCCGCACCTCGGCGCCGCACACCTCCTCTTGTCCGGCGGGCCGCACCACGGCGCCGCCCACCTTGTCGTTTCTGGACTTTTCATGGACGCTTTTGGCACCAACAGCAGCGACGCCCCAGACTTTGGTACAGGACTCAAAGACTGCTGAGGTTCTGGCGCCAGTCTCGTCCGCCTCCTCAACGGCCACAGACATGGCGGTTCCGAGGTCGCCCGCCTCGACGATTGCGGCGACAATCTACCCGCCGCCGCCACCTGACTTGTCCCCGGTGGCTTCGGGGACACATGGCCTGGCGGCCCACCACCAAGTCCTCCCTCCACCCTCCCGTGACTTTTGACTTTCTGGGGGTTTTTTTTGTAGGGGAGGGGATTCTTGTTTGGGACGTCTGGGATCCGTCCCTTAAGGGGGGGGGGTTATGTCATGATCCGTTACCCGGATCATGGCATGATTTATGTTGGTTATGTTTCTGCTTTAGTCTGTTTCCTGGGTGCACACTCTTTCCCTGTTTATTCTTGGTTTCCATGGGCACTGATTCTCCTCACCTGTCTTAGTTTTGGCAATTAGTGTTTCCACCAGGTGTTTTGGCTAATCACTCCCCTTTATAGTTTCCTGTCACCCAGCAGTAAGTGCTGGGTCAATGTTTGCTTCATGCAACATTTACGTTTCCCCTGGTTTTCTCCTCATAGTAAGTTTGTGCATGCTAGCATTCCTTGTTTATCACCCTTGGTGACATTTTGGTTTTTGCTTAGCTCCACGCTTGCTAGCGTCCTCAGTTTTGTATTTTTTTCCTGCCTTTTATTTATTAAATATACTTAAAATCTTACCTGCACTCCGCTCCTACTTGTCTCCTGCCTTGGAAGGAACACAACAATCGCAACCATGCGTCCAAGACGTAACAGATTGATTGAAACTTTTATTAGTAGATTACACAGTACAGTACATATTTCGTACAATTGACCACTAAATGGTAACACCCGAATACGTTTTTCAACTTGTTTAAGTCGGGGTCCACGTTAATCAATTCATGGTAAAAGGGTCAAGCAGAAAAAAGTGTTTGAATGTATGATAATATATTTGTTATATTATTAGGTAATATCTAAGTTAAAAAATGATCCGATCGCATGGAGTGCATGTATTATTTTCCGTCAAAATGGAAAGAACAAATGCATTTAGTTACAAAATTATAAAGTATTTTATTTACACATATTTCCAGGCTTTAAAGGACCAAATAAAATAATGTGGTGGGCCAGATCAGGCCTCCGGGTCTTAAGTTTGACAACTGTGCTATATCCATACTTGCCAACCCTCCCGGATTTTCCGGGAGACTCCCGAAATTCAGCGCCTCTACCGAAAACCTCCCGGGACAAATTTTCTCCCGAAATTCAGGCGGACCTGGAGGCCACGCCCCCTCCAGCTCCATGCGGACCTGGAGGGTCTGCATGGAGCAATATTGTTGTAATATATTGAGTTGGAGGCAATAACCAGGCGAGGTGATGAAGTACGTCTCTTTACTGTAGACTTCAGAACAGACTCACACACTTGACGTCAGGAAATCGTTGGCCAACCAAAAAGTAACCCCAGTACGCTATAGCCAACATTCACCAGGAGATGGCAACAGACAAACATCGATCACTCCATTACATTCCTCCCCTTTTAGAATTGTAGAAGTTACTCAAAAGAAATAAACAACCCAACCAAAAAATGCAGCAGCTCAATTAAAAAAACTGTACTTAAGCCAGATTATTTTCTTTTTTTTAGGACTAAACTCTTAACCCTCATTTGTAAACAATAACATGCTTATTATACAAACAGTATTTGTACATCTTTAACACAGATTTTTATACTGTCTTCAGAGACTCAGTTTTTTTGGTGGTACTCGAAACCTTTCTGGGTACCTGCGGATCACTGGTGGGGTTTTTGTTGTGGGTGATCTGGGTTCTGATGATGGCAACTCAGCAGCCCTTGAATCTGGTTCAATGATGAGACTAGTTTGTGTCTGACTCACTGATGGTCCTGATGATGGAACTGAAACAGCACTGTCCAGTTGTACTGATGGCACATTTTCTGCAACTGGTGGAGACTAGATAACTGGCAGTCTCTCCATGTTTTGTCGCCATGGTAACATGTGATCCACATGCACTGTGCGCTGTCTCTGTCCCTCTTGATAGATAGATAGATAGATAGATTGATATATATATATAAGTATTTCTTATATATATATAAATGTATATATATATATATATATAAATGTGTGTATATATATATATATATATATATATATATATGAAATACTTGACTTGGTGAATTCTAGCTGTAAATATACTCCTCCCCTCTTAGCCACGCCCCCAACCACGCCCCGACCCACGCCCCCCACCCCCCACCTTCCAAAATCGTAAGTCTCAAGGTTGGCAAGTATGGCTATATCGGATTACTTAATTAATTGAACAAACTAATTGATACATGAGTACTAAAATATTTGATAGCTGCAGCCCTAATGCACATATTTACAGAGAAGTGCATGCACAAGAATGATTTTGGTGGGTATCCTAGCTATGTTATGTTGTCCACATCCAGTATTAAAGGAAGGAAAAGAATGCACCTGCCAATTTCCTCTCCTGTCTTGATGTAGGACGGGAAATCTAATTTAATTGCTTCGTACGTCATAGCAGAGTAGAATGGGCAGTGTGCGGATGCATTATCTGATCCTGTCGGGAGGAGAGGCCGCTTAGTAACCGTGTCAGCCTGTTGTCAGAACCTCGTCTGACGGGAGCGAGCCAAAGTGACTCAGCTTCCCCAAGTGTGCGTGGAATGGAAAAAATGGCGATGTGGGAGAGAAATTGTTAATGGGGCTGCTTCGTCAATGTCAGCCAAGACAGTGAGTCGCAGTCTCAACGAGAGCGCTGCTGGACATACGGACAAGGAGAGAGGGAAAAGGGGGGCCACTGTATAACAGCCATCAAAATAAAATGGACGTGCTCTGAATCCACCGCAGCCTTGAAAGGAGGGGGTGGTAGGATTCGGGTGGAGTCAGATGAAAAAAAGCGTAGGAGGGTTTTTGTCATTTGGCTAATGGAAAACACTTGCAACCCCGCCCACCACCACCACCACCACCACCTCACCACTTAAATATCAGCGCACTGATCATTCCTTATAAGCCTGCGGTCTTCTTGTCTCAGTTAGACCACTCGTGTTGGGCCATTGGTGTTGGATATTTTCCCCGTATTTTAGTGAAGTCATTTACAAAAGGTAAATATTGGTAGGCTATAGGCTACTTGGACCTAGCAGCTGCACAACAGCTAAGCACATAATAGCACACAAGCTAGACAGACGTAATAATTCATTCAACAATATTGTACTTTAAAACAGCACCTTTCCTAATGTTGACAAGTATCAAATAATTATAGTTGCATATTACTTACACATACAAAGTCTCCAAGGCAGAACAGTAACAAACGTATCTACAGCATTCAACTTACTGCATCATGAGCTTAACTTAATGAATTATTGTGACCACGAGGTGTCACCAAAAACAATTACCATATTTATTACCGTATATTAGGGCCCTTACTGTTCCTAATATACATAAACAACATGTCATCAGCATGCAACTGTGAATTGTTCTTGTTTGCGAATGACTCGGCCCTGCTGGTATCAGACAAGGACAAGTCACAGGTGGAGAAAATCCTCAGTGCTGAACTCTGTAGCGCTGACAACAAGCTATCCATACACTTAGGCAAAACGGAATTCATCCTGTTTGGGTCCCACATCAACCTTAAGAAAGTCAATGACTTCACTATAAAAGTGGGTGACATTATTATCACCAGGAAAGATGAGGTCACCTACCTAGGTTCCATTCTAGAGGCTAATCTTTCCTGTGATAAAATGGCAACCAAGGTAATCAAAAAGGTCAACCAACGAACGAGATTTCTCTATAGAATCTCCTCTTTGGTCAACAAAAGCACCATGAGGATTCTAGCGGGAACTCTCGTTAAACCCTTTTTCGATTACACATGCACCTCCTGGTACCCTAGCACCTCCAAAACCCTCAAATCTAGACTCCAAACATCCCAGAACAAGCTAGTCAGATTACTTCTAGACCTCCACCCCAGATCCCACCTCACTCCTACCCACTTCTCCAAAGTGGGCTGGCTCAGGGTGGAGGACAGAGTAAAACAACTTGCACTGAGCCTAGTCTATAAAATCCGCTACACCTCCCTGATACCGAAGTACATGTCAAACTACTTCCTTAACGTAAATGACCGCCATAACCACAACACCAGGGGGAGCTCTACTAACCACGTTAAACCCAGATTCTGATCTAACAAAGGTCTTAACTCATTCTCTTTCTATGCCACATCAATGTGGAATGCGCTCCCAACAGCTGTAAAAGAAAGGGCATCTCTATCCTCCTTCAAAACCGCACTAAAAGTACACCTCCAGGCAACTTCAACCCTAAACTAACACCCTCCCCGGATTGTTAATAATCAAATGCAAATAATCAAATGTTGATACTTTTTCTTATGCTTTCTGATCTCTCTCTCTCTCTCTCTCTCTATGTCCACTACTTGCTGTACATACCATGATGATACAATTGTTGATGACTGAAGTGATGATAACAACCAAACCTAACCACCCCCCCCCCCCCTCCACATCCCACACCCCGGATTGTAAATAATGTAAATAATTCAATGTATATACTCTGATGATTATCTTGTGTGATGACTGTATTATGGTGATAGTATATATCTGATAGTATATATCTGTATCATGAATCAATTTAAGTGGACCCCGACTTAAACAAGTTGAAAAACTTATTCGGGTGTTACCATTTAGTGGTCAATTGTACGGAATATGTACTTCACTTTGCAATCTACTAATAAAAGTCTCAATCAATCAATCAATCAATCAATCAATCAAAAAACACTCTACTTCAACCTAAAAACAGTTTAAGTACATTCCAGACTGTTGATAATAAATAGGATAATGCTTTTCATTCCTACCATTGTTTCTAACATTCTACAAAACAAACGAGAACGGTTTGCATAAATCCTACTGGTATATTCTTCGATCGATATCGGTATCAGCAAATAGTCAGGACTCCAATATCGGTATCGTTTTCAGAGGTAAAGAAGTTGTATCGGGGCGACCCCAGTAAAAACGTGGGTTTTGGCTACTTTTTAAAGGATGAAATATACGCACTTGTGCACACAAATGTCAACCATTTTTGTCAACCAAAATGTTTTTTTTACTTAATTGATGGGTTATGGCAGGGGTGCTCAATACGTCGATCGCGATCTACCAGTCGATCGCAAAGGTAGTATTGGTAGATCGCATTACATAAAAAAAAATTTAAAAAAAAATTTGCATTACATTAAAAAAAAAAAAAAATTTACGCCAGCCTATCATCCATCCCGTCTTTTGATTGATAAACAGGGCAGCCAGTCAGATGACATCTTCGTTTTTCTGACACTTAGGTCACTGCGCATGCGCAAACAACGGCTGACTCATTGTTCCGAGACTTTAAAAATAAGGCAGAAATATTATCTTCGATATAAAGAATCCTCAATATATTTAGAAATAAATATATGTACCGGTATTTCATTTTTGTAGTAGGTACATCATTTTGACTTGATCATTTTATAAGTAGCTTGCATGCTGAAAAAGTGTGAGCACCCCTGATTCTTGTATTATCATTAAACACCTTTAATTTATTAACAATATTAACTATATGTGTTAAACATGCTTGCATTATCATTAAACACCTTTAATTTATTAACAATATTAACTATATGTGTTAAACATGCTTGCATTATCATTAAACACCTTTAACTAGTTAACAAAAACATATATTTCATAAATAAGTAAACATAAATTATATATATGAATGAGTTAGATCCCCACGACTTGATCAATTGAAAAGTAGCTCTCGCCTGCAGAAAAAGTGTGAGCACCACTGGGTTATGGTTATGATGTTAGTTTATTCCGAACATGCATGTAATACATTTACAATAGGATACATCACATAGTTAGTTTCTCATTACCTGTCCAAAAAGGAGTAAGAAGAGGCAGAGCTTATTTAATCCTACCTCTTTTCGTATCACAGCAATTACCGTATTTTTCGGAGTATACCGGTAAGTCGCTCCGGAGTATAAATCGCACCGGCCGAAAATGCATAATAAAGAAGGAAAAAAACATATATAAGTCGCACTGGAGTATAAGTCGCATTTTTGGGGGAAATTTATTTGATAAAACCCAACACCAAGAATAGACATTTGAAAGGCAATTTAAAATAAATAAAGAATAGTGAACAACAGGCTGAATAAGTGTACGTTATATGAGGCATAAATAACCAACTGAGAACGTGCCTGGTATGTTAACGTAACATATTATGGTAAGTCATTCAAATAACTATAAAATATAGAACATGCTATACGTTTACCAAACAATCTGTCACTCCTAATCGCTAAATCCCATGAAATCTTATACGTCTAGTCTCTTACGTGAATGAGCTAAATAATATTATTTGATATTTTACGGTAATGTGTTCATAATTTCACACGTAAGTCGCTCCTGAGTATAAGTCGCACCCCCGGCCAAACTATGAAAAAAACTGCGAATTATAGTCCGAAAAATACAGTACTAACACATTTCTTACTACTCATGCTGTAACACAACAATGAATAAATAAATTAATGAATCAGGTTGGATTTACAAAGTGCTTTTGTAGACACCCAATGCACTTCTCCCTGAGCTTATTAGCTTATGTCATTTCTTGATTGGTACTCACAGTCTCTTGTCGTTAGGGACGTGCGAGAGCAGTTGCTTGGTGACCGACTCCACGCTGATCTTCTCGTCCACGCCAATTAGCAGCTTCTTGGCCTTGGTGTCCACGTCGCCTACATCCACCCCTCCTTCGTGGTGAAATAACACGTGGTCACCTTCCCGGGTGGCGTAGATGCACACGTAGAACTCCTCCTCCTAATTGACGGAGAAAGGATTTTGGCAACACGAATACTAAAAAAAGATCATGAAACTGCCTTTCCCCGCAATGAATGAGTCACCTGCTTGTGAGGGACGAACGGCTCGATGAGGAAGTTCTTGAGAATGCCTTTGGCTTTTCCCACCTGAGGACCACCAAAGAAACATTTATTAAAGAACACACATGACAACATAGAGAAAAAGCAACACCTTTCTCTGTGGAACTTAGTGGTAGTCATAATTATCACTAAGAAAAAGGAAATAATCTGCACACAAATTACAGTCTCACACATTCATGGACTTATAGCGGGCTGCACATCGAAATCGATTTTTGGACGTGGAAATGTGCGGTGCCTCACGCCAACTTCATGCTTCACGTACGCACATTTCTACACGCTGCGGATACTTTGGCGACACACAGAGGTGGTCGTTTGATTTCAACAATGTGAAAAAAATTTAGGCAAGGACACAAAATGCATTGAATGCTTCATATTCATATTAATATTTGGAAGGGTTTTCCACCTATTGCTGCTACAATGTGTTCCGGTGGTTGCGGCACATTATGGCACCGGAGACGGTGAAGGAATGGTCCGACCTAAATTGAGTAATCAAACAAGGGTCAAAGTCTTTTGTATCCTTCTTGGTATGCTGACATATTTGAATTTAAAAGATTTCAAACCGAATTAGGGCTGCAAGTAACAACTAATTTGATAATCGATTAATCTGTCGATTACTACTTCGATTAATCGATTAATAATTGGATAAAAGAGACAAAGTACATTTCTATCCTTTCCAGTATTTTATTGGGGGGAAAACAGCATACTGGCACCATACTTTTTTTGATTGTTTCTCAGCTGTTTGTAAATGTTGCCGTTTATAAATAAAGGTTTATTAAAAAAAATTACAAAAAAAAGGAGCCTCTACGCATGCGCATAGCATAGATCCAACGAATCGATGACTAAATTAATCGCCAACTATTTTCATAATCGATTTTAATCGATTTAAATCGATTAGTTGTTGCAGCCCTAAACCGAATATTACATAATTTTCACATGACACTATAATCAGTCTGCAAGCAAGTCACTGTATAAAAACAGTTTGTTGTAAGTTCCACAAATTGTAGTCTTAGTAATTCACCTCATCTAAAGTTTTACACATCATTTCTATCTTTTTAAATGATGTGCAGCACTACTTTATCTCTGATCCCCTTGCCTGTTTTAGCCACATCCATCTTCTTCTTCACCCTCTTCCTGATGTAGTGCCAATTATTTGTTATTTGTTCCTGTGTGTGGTTTTCAGACTCTACAACATTGACAGTTCTCACACTATCCAACTCATCCCTCTCTTGTTTTCTGGAAACTCCGAAAAAAGCACCTCCTAAGGCTTGGCAGTGAATTTTGATTGGGCAGAGAGTAGGATCTTAGGCACATGGCTAATTTCAATAGGATTTGCGTATTTATAAAGGGGCGCGGCCTGGGCGTGCCCAGCTACCACATTGATTGGGACGTAAAAAATGAAATGTACTTGGATTAGTGCGTGTGCACACTTTAATAAATGAGTTTGTTTTTTGTGAACACTTTTTTCTGGATTTGTGCATCCACCAATTTTTAGTGGTCTGCCATAGAATGAAAGGACATAGCACAAGGGATCCGTGTTGCCAACTTAGTGACTTCATTGCAATATTTCGCGAGTATTTAGACTAGGGATGTCCCGATCCAGGTTTTTGCACTTCCGATCCGATACCGATATTGTTTTTGCATTTCCGATCCGATACTGACCGATACTGGCCTATCCAAGCATGTATTAAAGTTTAAAGTTATTTAGCCTACTTAGTTGTCAGAATCATGTTGAAAAGGGTTTTAGTACTCTTGATAACAACTAGCCAGCTGAATTAGGGGAGTTTGAATAATACACAATGGTTGGTAACAAGAAACTGACCTGTTTATTCAAGGATAAACACAAAATAGACAAAATTATACATGACAAACAGAAATGGCATCATTGAACTAGGGCTGGGCGATATGGCCTTTTTTTAATATTGCGATATTTTAAGGCCATATTGCGATACACAATATATATCTCGATATTTTGCCTTAGCCTTGAATGAACACTTGATGCATATAATCACAGCAGTATGATGATTCTATGTGTTTTGATTGATTGATTGAGACTTTTATTAGTAGGTTGCACAGTGAAGTACATATTCCGTACAATTGACAACTAAATGGTAACACCCGAATAAGTTTTTCAACTTGTTTAAGTCGGGGTCCACTTAAATTGATTCATGATACAGATATATACTATCAGATATATACTATCATCATAATACAGTCATCACACAAGATAATCACATTTAATTATTTACATTATTTATAATCCAGGGTGTGGAGGTGGGCGCCGGATGTAAGTGTCAAAAAGACAGCCAAAAGAGTTTGATATGAGAATAAATCTAAAGTTAAAATATAGGGTAGAAATGCACCCATTTGCAGGAAATGTAGTCTTGATTTTCAAAATGTTCTTTCAAGGCTTGCATGTCTACATTAAAACATTCTTCTTCATACTGCATTAATATATGCTACTTTGAAACTTTCATGCAGAGAAGGAAATCACAACTAAAAAAATCACTAATTTTTACATACGGTGTTGATGTGGACATTTTTGCCTCGGCATTTTGATGGTGTGGACGTGTGGCACCAAATGGAGATAAGCGTCTCGACAGACGTCACAATATTTGAACATTGATGACGAAAACTGTTTTCTCTGTCGTGTCCGTGTGTCGAAAATTGTTATGCGCTTATTTTTTTATTTGATTTTGTGCGTGGCATAGATTTGCTATGCGCAGAGGACGCTTAAACAGTGCGCAATTGCACAGGCGAGCACCTTAGAGGGAGCGTTGCTCGCACGGCTGCGCTAGCATCACAGCTAACGTTAGCCATGCTGCTACCTCTCTGCTCGGGGAGGACGTATACGTATGTGACGTATGACGTGACAGTATGTGACGTGTGTAAGAAGGTGCACTTGCTGTCTGTGAGAGGGAGACACAGGAAAGAGTGAGAAGAGCCTGTCGTGTAATGCCAGCAGCTAAAAGCAACTGCGTGAGAATCCACAGACCTGTGGATGTGTTGAAGGTGTGCTGGAAAATGCGGAACGGAATTTACGGAGCAGCAGAAAAGTGGAATGTATTATTTAAATCGGTGCGTTGGAAAACACGGACCGGAGTTTTTTTTAAAACTGGATCTGGATCGGCATTTTCCCATGCCTTGCCGATACGCAATTTTTGGCAAATATCGGCAGCCGATCCGATCCAAATATCGGATCGGGACATCCCTAATTTAGACCCTTGATTGTGATTTTCAAAAAAGCGACTAGCAACAAATCTAGTGACTTTTCCTGGTTTCATCATTGGACACATTTAGACACTAACAAAGCATGTATGGCTTTACTCAAAAAGCAGCTGGTCTTATAGTGACCCCTTCCTCGCCGCATTTCTTCTTTCTTCTTGTAACATTAAAAAACATAAAAAGAAGCAATAGAAGAAAGTCCATTTGTATTGCTAAACATTTATTTTTGCTTTTCATGTTTTTGCCCACTGTTTGTCTGTCCCACAGCATCCATATAATTGGACGTAACCCACCACCACAGACAGATTGCAATCCTGGGGCAAACACTGAATTTGCATAGTCCACAATTCTGTAGAATTTCAGACAAACAAAGCTAAGATTTTAAGGCAAATGGCGTCATGTTTTGCCCCAGGCGGACCGACGCAGCTCATTTGGCGGAGTGCTGTCACCGTTCTTGAGTTAAAGGCCAGCAGGCACGGCGCTGCAAGGGACTGTCAGTGATCAGCCAACCGTGGAGAATGGGAGAAAAAAATATAACAAAGAGCGAGAGCCATAGAGTTGACATTTTGAAAGGTGCAAATAAAAAACAAAAAGCGACATAGGGTCGATGACACATTAGAAAATAGATGTGAGGATTTTGGATGCTTTATTTTGTGCAATTGTACACAGACGCGAACTACAACCACAATGATACTAAACATATTGTTAAATGAATAACTATGCGACAAAACCTGTTACGTCCTAATGCAGATCTGGATACGGGGGGGAAATCAGACGGAGGCTTGTTACTTGCTTCTGAATGCTATTTTAGTTAGCAATAGCAAATAAAAAAGGATAAACAATTTAATATTGGTGCAAATTTGTACAAAACTGTGAATACCTTTGGTCGTTACGGTCCACTTCCATCAGGGCCAAGTGACAAAATATGGTAAAAAAAAATGTTTCCTGTGTGTGGGACGATTAAATGCGAGCGATAAAATATTCGATCATTTTTATTTTTTTCTTCGTCGGAAGAAAAACCAGAAGTTTCAAAGCAAGGTTGGTTGCATGAACAAGGGCACTCACTCTCTGGTAACAGAGCAACGCAAAAAGTGATCATTGGTCAGTGGGAGTGACACGGTAACAGCCAATCAGGTAACAGTATCAACTGGTATCAGGTTTGGTTGCACCATCTTGTTGTCTCGCAGTTGATGCTTTGCATGGAGTGGGAAGAGAAACTAAAAATGAGTGAAATAAAAAAAATTGTGGATAAAACAGGAAAAGTCACCTCGATAGTATTTTTTAGATTTTTTAAACAACGGACTGCAGTCAGAATATTGTAGTCTGTAAATTATGCAAGGCGCTCGTCCGCGCACCACCTTAGCCTCGCAGAAAATAAGTTTTTCTCAGGTTTCTCTATGTTTACATTTTCACTTTACTAAATATTTCTTACATATTCCTTATTTTTGCACCTTCATTTTAAGAGAGTATTGTTAAGTGTTCAATGTGATTTTAAGAATCCTAATAAATGGGTTATACTTGTATAGCGCTTGTCTACCTTCAAGGTACTCAAAGCGCTTTGACACTATTTCCACATACACCCATTCACACACACACACACACACACACACACACACATTCACACACATGTAAGGCCCTAACCACGACCCATCAGGAGCAAGGGCACGATGGCAGAGGCTGGGGATCGAACCAGGAACCCTCAAGTTGCTGGCACGGCCGCTCTACCAACCGAGCCACAAAGTCCCCTTTTCTGCCATCTAAGCTGAGGGAAGATTACATTTTAAATAAAAATGTTTACATTTAATATATTTTTCTCCTGGTCCTTATTCTCGACAGGTCATCAAATCAATAATTATTGATATCAACAGATATAAAACACTTAAATGGTGTTAGCTTTCAGCCATTTCCCCCAGCCCTGGCATGTATATGTTTTTTCATTTTATATTTGTATAGGCACAATTGTTGATACACACTGGACCGCGTATTTTTGATAGCTATCATATTTATCTGCCATGTTTTGTTTAAATGCCATAAACCGACTGTGTTTAGTTTACATGATATAACTTTACCAATAGATGGAACATTGCAGCTCTATTTATATGGATTTACCACTGCAAACGGCAGCAGACAATTTCACGTCATGTGTGATGAAATAAATCTACGTTCTCCTTCATGTGAGCTTCTAGAAGTGTCTTTTTGGTTTATGAGGCAAGGCATTCGGAGCGGCGCGGTGATGGATGCTCCTTGTTGTACGTCATGCTGACTGCACTGATGGACTACCAGCAGACTGAAAGGCAGCAGCAGAATGAAGCTTGTTTATACACACAAACGCACGCACGCACACACACACACACACACACACACACACACACACACACACACACACACACACACACACACACACACACACACACACACACACACACACACACACACACACACACACACACACACACACACACACACACACACACACACACGCACTGGATACAAAATGTACACATGAAAGAAAAAGGATGAAGGAGAGGGCAATATGATATTATTGATGCAGGAAGTGTTATTGGATACTAGATGACGTACCATGGTCTCCTTCAGGAGGCGAGGCTTCAGCCAATTTTTGACGCCATTCAGGTCCAGGTTGACGCCCACCAGGCCCAGCTTGCCCCGCCTCTTAATCAGCTGGTCTGGCTTCACCACCAGCTTCTAGATAAAGCAAATATTAAGACCTGTTAGAAAGTTCCAAAGTACAAAGCCCAAAACCAGTGAAGTTGGCACGTTGTGTAATTCATAAATAAAAACAGAATACAATGATTTGCAAATTATTTTCAACTTATATTAAATTGAATAGACTGCAAAGACAAGATACTTAATGTTCGAACTGAGAAACTTATTTTTTTTTTTGCAAATAATCATTAACTTTGAATTTAATGGCAGCAACACATTGTAAAAACAATTGGCACAGGGGCATTTTTGCCACTGTGTTACATGGCCTTTCCTTTTAACAACACTCAGTAAACGTTTGGGTACTGAGGAGACCAATTTTTGAAGCTTTTCAGGTGGAATTCTTTCCCATTCTTGCTTTATGTACGGCTTAAATTGTTCAACAGACCGGGGTCTCCGTTGTCGTATTTTAGGCTTCATATTGCGCCACACATTTTCAATGGGAGACAGGTCTGGACTACAGGCAGGCCAGTCTAGTACCTGCACTCTTTTACTATGAAGCCACGCTGTTGTAACACGTGACTTGGCATTGTCTTGCTGAAATAAGCAGGGGCTTCCATGGTAACGTTGCTTGGATGACAACATGTGTTGCTCCAAAACCTGTATGTACCTTTCAGCATTAATGGTGCCTTCACAGATGTGTAAGTTACCCATGCATTGGGCACTAATACACCCTGTTGCGTTTGGACCAGTTGTTCCTCCCAGGGAATTCAAGTTGCTGGCCACTCCCAAGCTCTTTTATGACACTAAAGCTGAGTAGAAGAACCACCAGAGACAGAATAGGTATTTTGTAATTTTATTTCCAAAGCCTTGGAAATAGAATGAGACCAGTCCAGCATAGAACATTCAATCGCGCAGCTAAGATGGTCTAACTTTTCATACGGCAAAACTTCTTCTTTTATCTCGTCTCTCTTGCCCCCACCCTCTTGTCCCTTTCTCCACAGCTGGGCAAAGGGAAAGATAAGAGAAATAATTTATTACTTCTTCCCCTTCCTCCTTGCTCACTCAAGGTCCCTTTTGTTTATTATCTAAAGTCGGTTTTAGACGAAAAGCAGAGAAGATCTCCCCCTTGACATTCTCAAAAGTTGGCACACAGTATTTGCAGACAACCAAAAGATAACAAATAAAGAACACTAGCTGTTTTGTACTATGACTATGGTTTAAAAGAAGTAACACACAAATATGGATGTATCTAATTATCTGCCTCCGTCAACCCCCATACCATCACAGATGCTGGCTTTTCAACTTTGCGCCTATAACAATCCGGATGGTTCTTTTTCTCCTTGTTCCGGAGGACACAACATCCACAGTTTCCAAAAACTATTTGAAATGTGGACTCGTCAGACCACAAAACACTTTTCCACTTTGCATCAGTCCATCTTAGATGAGCTCGGGCCCAGCGAAGCCGGCGGTGTTTCTGGGTGTTGTTGATAAATTGCTTTTGCTTTGCATAGTAGAGTTTTAACTTGCACTTACAGATGTAGCGAATAACTGTAGTTACTGACAGTGGTTTTCTGAAGTGTTCCTGAGCCCATGTGGTGATATCCTTTACACACTGATGTCGGTTTTTGATGCAAAACCGCCTAAGGGATCGAAGGTCACGGGCATTCAATGTTGGTTTTCAGCCTTGCTGCTTACGTGCAGTGATTTCTCCAGATTCTTTGAACCTTTTGATGATATTACGGACCGTAGATGGTGAAATCCCTAAATTCCTTGCAATAGTTGGTTGAGAAATGTTTTTCTTAAACAATTTGCTCATGCATTTGTTCACAAAGTGGTGACCTTCGCCCCATTCTTGTTTGTGAATCATGGAAGCTGCTTTTATACCCAATCATGGCACCCACCTGTTCCCAATTAGCCTGTTCACCTGTGGGATGTTCCAAACAAGTGTTTGATGAGCATTCCTCAACTTTCTCAGTCTTTTTTGCCACTTGTGCCAGCTTTTTTGAAACACGTTGCAGGCATCAAATTCCAAGTGAGCTAATATTTGCAAAAAATGAAGTCTTCCAGTTCGAACGTTAAGTATCTTGTCTTTGCAGTCTATTCAATTGGATATAGGTTGAAAAGGATTTGCAAATCATTGTGTTCTGTTTTTATTTACGATTTACATAATGTGCAAACTTCACCGGTTTTGGGTTTTGTATATTATACTTAATCAAACAGCGGCATCAGCTCCAGATGAGCCTTCTAGTTAAATAATTATAATCATTTATAAAAAAGCGAGCGTTGCCCTTTATGAGAGCAAGAGCCACATCAGGATGAGTAATGAGACCAGGGCTAGTTAAGAAAAAGCTAATGTGCTGACAGCATCAAGTGTGCAAGAAGAAAAAGGACAACACCCTCCGAAAATCCAGATGGTCCTCTGTCTTAATCACTGCTTGAGCAGAACATGTTGCATCATTTCCCGGATGGCTAACATTTGTAATAACATAAAACAGTATCCATCCATCCATCCATCCATCTTCTTCCGCTTATCCGAGGTCGGGTCGCGGGGGCAGCAGCCTAAGCAGGGAAGCCCAGACTTCCCTCTCCCCAGCCACTTCGTCCAGCTCCTCCCGGGGGATCCCGAGGCGTTCCCAGGCCAGCCGGGAGACATAGTCTTCCCAACGTGTCCTGGGTCTTCCCCGTGGCCTCCTACCGGTCGGACGTGCCCTAAACACCTCCCGAGGGAGGCGATCGGGTGGCATCCTGACCAGATGCCCGAACCACCTCATCTGGCTCCTCTCGATGTGGAGGAGCAGCGGCTTTACTTTGAGCTCCCCCCGGATGACAGAGCTTCTCACCCTATCTCTAAGGGAGAGCCCTGCCACCCGGCGGAGGAAACTCATTTCGGCCGCTTGTACCCGTGATCTTGTCCTTTCGGTCATAACCCAAAGCTCATGACCATAGGTGAGGATGGGAACGTAGATCGACCGGTAAATTGAGAGCTTTGCCTTCCGGCTCAGCTCCTTCTTCACCACAACGGATCGATACAGCGTCCGCATTACTGAAGACGCCGCACCGATCCGCCTGTCGATCTCACGATCCACTCTTCCCTCACTCGTGAACAAGACTCCGAGGTACTTGAACTCCTCCACTTGGGGCAGGGTCTCCTCCCCAACCCGAAGATGGCATTCCACCCTTTTCCGGGCGAGAACCATGGACTCGGACTTGGAGGTGCTGATTCTCATCCCAGTCGCTTCACACTCGGCTGCGAACCGATCCAGCGAGAGCTGGAGATCCTGGCCAGATGAAGCCATCAGGACCACATCATCTGCAAAAAGCAGAGACCTAATCCTGTAGCCACCAAACCAGATCCCCTCAACGCCTTGACTGCGCCTAGAAATTCTGTCCATAAAAGTTATGAACAGAATCGGTGACAAAGGGCAGCCTTGGCGGAGTCCAACCCTCACTGGAAACGTGTCCGACTTACTGCCGGCAATGCGGACCAAGCTCTGACACTGATCATACAGGGAGCGGACCGCCAAAATCAGACAGTCCGATACCCCATACTCTCTGAGCACTCCCCACAGGACTTCCCGAGGGACACGGTCGAATGCCTTCTCCAAGTCCACAAAACACATGTAGACTGGTTGGGCAAACTCCCATGCACCCTCAAGGACCCTGCCGAGAGTATAGAGCTGGTCCACAGTTCCACGACCAGGACGAAAACCACACTGTTCCTCCTGAATCCGAGGTTCGACTATCCGGCGTAGCCTCCTCTCCAGTACACCTGAATAGACCTTACCGGCTAGGTAAGGTCTATTCAGCACTTTCTACTTAGGTCTATTTAGCACTTTCTACTTTAGCACAGTAGAAAGTGCTAAAGTACTAAACAGAGGTGTCCAAACGTTTTCCAATGAGGGCAGCACACTGACAAATCTAAAAATGTGGGGGCCATTTGGATATTTTTCATTATCAAAACAAATACAATACAGTAAACAATGCCAGGGGCCGTATTTATCAAGCGTCTCAGAATTACTCCTAAGAAGTCTGCTAAGAGTTGACTTATGAGTAAAGAAATTCTTCGCTGAAAGCTGCACTTAAAAGTTAGTTATCAAGCGTCTTACTCTCACTTTCAGCGAAGTGTAGGACTGAATCTTAAGTGTCACACTCAGAGCTGAATTACGACATTACTTTGTGCCGTAAACGGAATTTTAGGTGACGTCATTTCTGTGTCCATAGAAATGACCAATCACGGAAGGGAATCCCTTGTCTAAGAATAAAGAAATATCTTAGAAATATTTAAGTGGACAATGGGAGTGGATATTTTGACAATAAACTACAAAATAAAACAAACAAACAAACAATATTGGCAATGAATCAAAAATAAATGTTTTCTTTTCTTTCCAATTCATTTTCCCAGTGGCGAGATATCGAAGCGTTGTGATGACCTTTAGTTCTGCTGTGAAAGCTCTGCTGCATGATGCTGCTGATGAGATGACGCCCCTTATTATTAAATCTGTGACAAAAATAATACCCGCTCTGTCTAAACGATACCGTTTGATCAGCTGCTCGTCATCAAACAAAGCCAGGACATCCTTCCACTCTTTTCTCTCTCGCTTTAGTGCAGGGGTCGGCAACCCGCGGCTCCGGAGTCGCATGCGGCTCTTTGATCACTCTGATGCGGCTCAGCAGCTTACTTGCTGAACCCCCCAATTTTCCCGTGAGACTTCCGCGATTTCAGTGCCTCTCGCAGAAAACTCCCGGGATCAATATTCACCGATTTTCACCCTTACATATATAATAAGGGCGTGCTATGATGATACAATATTCGGCACCCTCTACAATCTGTATTAACAGCGTGCCAGCCTAACAATTGTTATACAATATACATCTTCTGCTTACACACGTACGTGACAGCAAGGCATACTTGGTCAACAGCCACACAGGTTACACTGATGGTGACCATATAAAACAACTTTAACACTCTTACTAATAATGCGCCACACTTTGAACCAAAACCAAACAAGAATGACAAACACATTTCGGGAGAACATCTGCACCTTAACACAGCATAAACACAACAGGACAAACACCCAGAATCCCATGCAGCCCTAACTCTTCCGGGGCACATTATACACCCCTGCTACCACCAAACCCCGCCCCTACCCCAAGCATGCTCCCTCACACATCAACACCCCCCCCCCCCCCCCCCTGGTTGAGCGCACCCGCGGGCTCGTGTGACAGAGAGAGTTCTGTGGGGATTGATATAAACCCCTCTCTCTCTCTCTGTGCGTCGGTTGAGGTGGGCAGGGTTTGGTAGCGGGGGTGTATAATGTATCCCGGAAGAGTTAGGGCTGCATGGGATTCTGGGTATTTGTCCTGTTGTGTTTATGTTGTGTTACGGTGCAGATGTTCTCCCGAAATGTGTTTGTCATTCTTGTTTGGTGTGGGTTCACAGTGTGGCGCATTATTAGTAAGAGTGTTAAAGTTTTTTTTATACCGCCACCGTCAGTGTAACCTGTGTGGTTGTTGAGTAAGTATGCCTTGCTGTCACTTATGTGAGCAAGCTGAAGCCCCATACAACATGTGGCTGATCAGGCACGCTGGTTGTAGTGGGCGCTATATGCTGTACCATCACGGCACGCATGTCGCTGACAAGCGCGAGTCATATGAAACTCGCGTGCCGCACCAGCTTAAAAATTCCATATATAGGTATGGGCAGCGTGTCTAAGACACCTGGTTTATACATAGCACTAAGCAAAAAAAAACTTTGTATGCAGTGTTAGTTCATTTAAAATTTCAAAAGTTTTTGCGGCTCCCATTGTATTCTATAATTTGTGAAACTGGTCAAAATGGCTCTTTGACTGGTAAAGGTTGCCGACCCCTGCCTTAGTGCCATCCCCCGCTGGCAACTCCTAACCACTTAGGACACCTCTGGAGGTCTCTTAAATATCGTGGAGAGTAGGAGTGATTCTTAGACTTAAGAAAGTTGATAAATAGCTTTTATTCTTAAATTTGAGAGTAGGACTGTAAAATGGCACTCTAAGACGCTTGATAAATACGGCCCCAGATCATCAATAAAACATCACACACACTTAAGAGAAAAATCCATCCAAATAAATAAATGTATGGCAAACACAGGTGTTTCATACACAACATAATCACAATTGATTGCAAAGTTAGGGGCCATTCATCCAAGTTCCACAAAACCATCACTCCATCCATTTTGAACCGCTTAAAACCAAATAATTCATTATACACCAACTGACAAATCATGCCAATCCCTCATCGTGAGTCTCATTCCCCGAAGCGTTGCTTGGGCAGGATTCTATCACGACAAGAGAGCAATGTCAAAGCCATCCCCCGTCTAGAGAGAAAGAGAGCAGCGCTTCCTCCCACTAGTTAGAATGACTTATGACAGCGGAGCCATTACTATCTGGGCCCCTGCCAGTCAGGAGGAGAGCAACTGGGGGACGGAGGTGGGGGGTGGGAGAGTGGGGGTAAGAGTTAATGCAATTTCCTAATCAATGCTACCGCCGCACAGCTCTCTCCCTATGTGCCCTCTGCATCACCCTCATACCTGGAAACAAAACACAAAGGACAAGGTTTTTATCTTGCGAGATGAGTCACGGTCCTAATCTAATTGGACCTCTATTACAGCCACAAACAGATATGAACCTTCTACTTGAGCTTGTGCCAGCAAGCGTCTCTCGGCTGAATCTTTGTCTTGTTCAGCAGCACCAAACTGCATGTGAAGCATCTCAGATGATTCAACTCTGCTGAGTCCACAAAACTAGACGGACATTTTTATCCATTAAACCGCCCCTAGAACTGATGCTAGAAGTCTGTTCAAGGATGAAGCTACTGGTGTATAGTGATGTGCGGACCGATACTGAAATATCGATACCGCCAATACCAGATGTTTATGCTCTAATATCAACCCTCAGTTTAAAATATTGATACTTTTGATACTTTAGTGCAGGGGTGTCCAAACTTTTTCCACCAAGGGCCGCGTACTGAAAAGTGCAAGTATGCGGGGGCCGTATTGATATTTATTGATTTAATGCTAAATGCGAAAAACAGATATTGTGTCAGCTATGTATTATGGGTGACTAAGTATATTATTAAATACTTTCAGTTTGAACAGTTCAGCTTTTTTTCCATTACACACCAATTGTGTTGCTCTTTTTTCTTACATTTTTTTTTTTTTTAATTTTTAGAATTTAAAATTTAAAAATTGCATTATAATATGACTGTGCAACAGCATAACCTAGTGTGTCAAAAGTTCTGCCTGTACGAAAATATTAATACAGTATTCAGTTACATATTTAACAGTTTATTATTGTTGTAAATTTTCTAATTAATTACTTTATAAGTTAGTATTATTTAATTTTTTAAATTACCTAACTAACTAAACTTTGTTTATATTTTACGTATTTTTATTTTTAGAGCTTCCAATATTTTTAGATCAGGGGTGTCTAAACTTTTTCCACCAAGGGCCGCATACTGAAAAGTTAAGTATGGGGGGATTTTGATATATTTTTTATTAATTAAAAATTCAAAAAACAAATATATACATTTGAAAACAAAATGTTGAGTTATAAGCGACTAAGTATATTATTATAATTAGTTTAACAATTTCAGCTTTTTCTTTTTACATTCTGATTTTGTGCTCTTTTTAAAAAATATATATATTTTTATTTTCTTTTAGATATGATATTATTTGAAAACACACATCTCTTTGAATTTCAGTAGAAATATTAGGTATATTTGGGCAAAGTATTGATATCGGATGAGTATCAGCCTGAATTTTAGTCAGTATCGAATCCGAGAGAAAATCAAAATCAAATCAAATCAAATCAACTTTATTTATAAAGCACATTTAAAATTTACCACAGGGGTAGCCAAAGTGCTGTACAATGGGCAGGTTAAAAGATAAAACAAGTACCGAGCAAACACAACACAACACAAACAGAACACGATAAAAAATAAATAAATAAAATAGAATAAATAAAAACATGAAAACAGGTTCACAGTAGGTGGTATTGCACATCACTACTGGTGTATGGACAAATACATTGGGACATGTGAACAGGAAAATTGTAGTTGGACACCCACCTTCTGAGAAGACTTTATACAAGAATTTGAACAGCCCAGTTTTCTCATTTTTACATCGATCTGTTGCAATAAATGTATTTATAAATTTATTACATTTATACATTTATTACAGCCCTTTGAGACACTTGTGATTTAGGGCTATATAAATAAACATTGATTGATACAACATAACCACACACTAAAGTCCCAGGAATTTGTACCGTATCGGTTCAAATGTAAACGATATCGCTACTTCTAAACATATTTATCTAGCTTTTTTGCTCACTTTATGTCCCTCACACAGTGTCCGTTAGATGCCCTTGCTTCATGGCCAATAAAACAAATTTGATGATCATGTCATCTTGCCCCGCCCCCACCCACTGCCACAGATAGATTGCAGTGCTGTGGGAAAAACTGAGAGCCTGTATTTAGTAGGTTTGTTCTTCCAACTCATACAAGCATACCTTTATACACTGAGAACTGAGACTGTTCAGGCACAGCATACAGTAGTCCAGAATGTCTTGCTAAAATGAAGAATAAGAAACCAACAAATCTAGCCCAACCTTTCACTGATAAAGATGTGTATCCCCAATACTTGTCCACGCAGTGTATTTCTAACAGCGTACAGCGCCATAAAAAATAAACGAGGCCAAAAATTATTTTCATTAATTTTCTTCGGAAATATCTCGAGGACCTTGGCGGAGGGTAGGAGTGATCACATTTTGCCGCCCTATGCTGTCAGTGACGTCACTTAACAGGCGCCAAGAGACCTCTGTGTCTCCATAAAAGAGGACAGCACCAACCATTAAAATTTTAATGTGCGCTTATGAAACAAATCTGTGACGACATCTTAAAAAGTATGGCTAGACAATTAATCTAAATTTGGACTTCGATTTTGGCTTTTCACAATCGCAAAAATATGAATTTAAAAAAAAAAACATCAATGGGATACGCAGCCACCGTGCATGCAAATTCCTGACCTTGTAACGGTAAAACGGATGAGTGAGTGTATGAGTGGAAAAAAAGACCATGTCTCGTAGAAGTTTGGAATCTGACCATGGTTGCTACTTTTTATTGGACACAATGCTGGTATGCCTAATCAATATGTTACGTCTTCGGGGGCGCATAGCTGCGCTGTTAGCGTTCCTTCCAAGACAGAAGACAAGCAGGAGTAGCGTGCAGGTAAGATTAAGGTTTTTAATAAATTAAACGCTGGACAAAAATACAAAACTGAGGACGCTAGCAAGCGAGGAAAGCTAGTCTGTACAAAAATCACTAAAGCGAGGAGAAAAACCGGGAGAACGTAACTGTTGCCTATCGCAAACATTGACCCAGCAACTATTGCTGGGTGACAGGAAACTATAAAGGGGAGTGATTAACCAAAACACCTGGTGGGAACACTCATTGCAAAACTAAGACAGGTGAGGAGAATCAGTGCCCATGGAAATCAACAGAAAACAAGGAAAGGGTGCACCTATGGAACAGACTAAAACAGAAAAACTACCAAACCCAAATCGTGACGGATCATGACACAATAATCACTAAACTCAACAAAAAATAAGGCATATGATTTCCGCCTTAACGTAACCGTGGACGCAGTAATTAGCCAATAAAACGGAATACGATGTTAAACGCAGAATATCACAGAAATTGTCAATAAAGTGTTAGTGAAATAATAATAATAATAATGGATTAGATTTTATATTGCGCTTTTCTATTATTAGATACTCAAAGCGCTCACAGAGAAGTGGGAACCCATCATTCATTCACACTTGGTGGTGGTAAGCTACATTTGTAGCCACAGCTGCCCTGGGGTAGACTGACGGAAGCGAGGCTGACAGTTTGCGCCTACGGCCCCTCCGACCATTACCTATCATTCATTCATCATTCATTCACAAGTGTGAGCGGCACCGGGGGCAAGGGTGAAGTGTCCTGCCCAAGGACACAACGGCAGTGATTTGGATATCAAGAGGCGGGGAGCGAACCTGCAACCCTCAGGTTTCTGGCACGGCTGCTCTACCCACTACGCCATACCGCTCCAAATGCAATCATTGTGAGGAGAAGGGTGTCCGGGACCGCTTATTCCATCCCCAAAACGTGTCCTAAACTAAACAATGTTGAGACGGTCACTTGAAACTAAACTAAGAAGCTAGCAAGAACAATCCATACACCCGTAACACATATTAATCTGCTTGTGTTGTTGTGAACGCCATCATCAATGTAAGATCAATGTACAAACAGGACAGCAGTCGCAACTTGAGAGGCACATTTTCTCTCTCTTTTTTTTAATTTTTTTTTTTTAAACAACCTACAGTCGTATGCACACTCGTCAAGCTCAGAGCAGCCCCACACTTCACAATAACAACATTCGGTCTAACTGTGCTAACAAAATAAAAGGTTTCAAAAAAGTACCTTACACAAACATAATGCACTTATAGCACTTATTGATACATTAACAAACATTATTATGCTTTGACTTAAAATACTGGTCAAAACTCTCCAAAGATGTATTGCACCGATAAATGTAAGGATTCTTGCATTTTATAAAGTTTTTTTAAAATGTATTAATCAATCCAACAAAACAATACACAACAATACCATAGTAATGCAATCTAATTCCAAAACCAAACCCGACGCAGCAACATTCAGAATAGCATTAAACAGAGCAATTGAGAGGACACACAAACGTGACACAGAACCATCTAAAAGTATTGAAACAAAAATGACCAGGGTGTACCCCGCCTTCCGCCCGATTGTAGCTGAGATAGGCTCCAGCGCCCCCCGCGACCCCAAAGGGAATAAGCGGTAGAAAATGGATGGATGGATGGAATTTCAACATTTTATAAAGTTTTATTAACGACACAAAGAGCACAAACTCGATGGTGGTAAAATAAGCGTAAAAGGTAAAACTATGATTTTTTTTATGAAATTGCTGTAGTTATTTTAATTTATTGACATTACTATTATTACTTTTCAAGATGTTTATTTGTAACTCATTCATATCCGATGTGCTTTTAAATTGTATTTAAAGTTGAGTTTTGGTGGTAGAATAGATACTCATGCTTTCAAATTAATTAATAATTGTGTTATTAATCTTGATTTCAATATCACTCAAAATAATTGTGATTAATATTTTTTCCATAATCGTCTAGCCCTCATCATCATCATCATTTATTTTGATTCCTTTCATGAAAATGCATATACACAAGTCATATACAGTTGACACTTTCATTGTTTTTTTGTTTCTTATACATTTCCATGATCAGAAAGGAGCAGATGGAAGAATACTATTCTTATATTTATCTGCCCCCTTTTTATCACAAATTATTTTAGATGACTTTATCACTGTTCCCTCCACCAACACCCCAACTCCAACATACTTTTAATTTTCATTTAAGCATTTTCAAAATGACAAGTCCAATCAAAATCAAAAATCAGTTTGCTATAATTCCAGTTGTCTCTTTTTGTAACTCTTTTTAAAGGGGAACATTATCACAATTTCAGAAGGGTTAAAACCATTAAAAATCAGTTCCCAGTGGCTTATTTTATTTTTAGAAGTTTTTTTCAAAATTTTACCCATCACGCAATATCCCTGAAAAAAGCTTCAAAGTGCCTTATTTTAACCATCGTTATATACACCCGTCCATTTTCCTGTGACGTCACATAGTGATGCCAACACAAACAAACATGGCGCATAGAACAGCAAGCCATAGCGACATTAGCTCGGATTCAGACTCGGATTTCAGCGGCTTAAGCGATTCAACAGATTACGCATGTATTGAAACGGATGGTTGTAGTGTGGAGGCAGGTAGCGAAAACGAAATTGAAGAAGAAACTGAAGCTATTGAGCCATATCGGTTTGAACCGTATGCAAGCGAAACCGACAAAAACGACACGACAGCCAGCGACACGGGAGAAAGCGAGGACGAATTCGCCGATCGCCTTCTAACCAACGATTGGTATGTGTTTGTTTGGCATTAAAGGAAACTAACAACTATGAACTAGGTTTACAGCATATGAAATACATTTGGCAACAGCATGCACTTTGAGAGTGCAGACAGCCCAATTTTCATCAATTAATATATTCTGTAGACATACCCTCATCCGCGCTCTTTTCCTGAAAGCTGATCTGTCCAGTTTTGGAGTTGATGTCAGCAGGCCAGGGAAGCTAGGGTCGATATTCTTCTCTTGATCATTTTCGGTGGCATAAGGGACGGTGTGAGCCAAGACATCCAGGGGGTTTAGCTCGCTCGTCTGCGGGAACAAACTGCCGCCATTTTTTGCCGTGCTACCGAGGTCCTTTGTCCCTGAATTGCTCACACACTCCGGCAGATTCAATGGGGGTCTGGCGGCAGATTTATTTGACTTTATCGTTGGAAATGCATCTGCTTTGAGTGTCGCAGGATATCCACACATTCTTGCCATCTCTGTCGTAGCATAGCTTTCGTCAGTAAAGTGTGCGGAACAAACGTCCAATTTCTTGCCACTTTCGCATCTTTGGGCCACTGGTGCAACTTGAATCCGTCCCTATTCGTGTTGTTACACCCTCCGACAACACACCGACGAGGCATGATGTCTCCAAGGTACGGAAAACAGTCGAAAAAACGGAAAATAACAGAGCTGATTTGACTCGGTGTTTGAGAAAATGGCGGATTGCTTCCCGATGTGACGTCACATTGTGACGTCATCGCTCCGAGAGTGAATAATAGAAAGGCGTTTAATTCGCCAAAATTCACGCATTTAGAGTTCGGAAATCGGTTAAAAAAATATATAGTCTTTTTTTCTGCAACATCAAGGTATATATTGACGCTTACATAGGTCTGGTGATAATGTTCCCCTTTAAATTCAAAGATATTCTTGCAACTTTTTAAGTCTTTGTCTAGAGAATTCCATGCTTTCACACCAGCAACAGACATGTACATTTGCTTCAAATTTGTTCGCACTCTTGGATGTTTAAAATCATACGGCCTTCTGTGGTTCTCATCTTCGGACGTGAACACAAATAACTTTTGTAAGTCCTTCGGAAGAACTTTATTTCTAGCTTTGAACATCACTAATAGTATGCAATTCTACAATGATAGCTCTGATCAAAAGGCTGCCTTACCTCTGTGAGCAGCCATGGATGTTCCAGGGCCAGTCGGTCCAGGTCGGTCTCAGGAGTGACGTTGGCATAACGGAAGCGGTTTTGGATCGGAGCGGAGGTGCAGATGTACTTGTAGAGGAACTCCTTCCCCGTCTGCTCGGAGATGGCTTTAGCAGACATGACAGGGTCGGCTGCACGGAAAAGGAGAGAAGGGGAAAGGTGGATCGTGAGGCAGACTAAATCTAACCTAATCAGCCACCGTTTATCTGCACTAATAACATAAGAGGCAATTATTTACCACTCTGGTTATAGTCTCCTAATTGGCACAGTAGTGTGTACGCACTGGCTACACTTGCAGAATGACAAGCAAATACTGCAGGGTTTTCTCTCCATGTAATAGAACCTGGCAAATAAACCACGGCAAAATAAAAGCCGCCACACCTTAAAGGGGGACTGCACTTTTTTATTTATTATTATTTTGTTTATTCACTATCATTATGAAAGACATGACGACGGACAGATTTTTTTTTTAATATTACATAAACGTTCAGTACATAAAGGTCCGTTTATAGCGGAGCCAATGCCCGTGCACACACTTCCATGTCTGTGCTTCACTCCCAGACACACAACCACACTTCTTCATTCTCCGCCAATCCCCTTTCAGGCACAGTGTGTTTACGATCATGGGAACAATGAACATCAATAACACACAAACATAAATATTACCACCAGCCAGTCGTTACGAGGGATGTTTATCGTTGGGATTTTATTTATACCGGTACTACAGCCTATTTAATTTGTGGAAATAGAGATGTGAAAAAATATTATTTTTATTCGCACAAAAAAGTTGTGCACCAGCAACATCATGCAACATCTCACAGCTGGAAAATATTTTATCAACCCCTGCTTTTTATGTCTCAAACAAGTCAACTGTGTGCAGGCGCAAGGTGCAATGCAGTTTTTATGTCATCATCTCATCCACACAGATCCACACTGTGTTTCTATTCATTACAATTACACTCAGTATATCCATTCATCCATTTTCTACTCCTTGTCCTATAACAACATTTAAAATATTAGTAGCAAAATCCATCCATTTTCTACCACTTGTCCCTTTCTGGGTCGCGGGGGGTGCTGGAGCCTATCTCAGCTGCATTTGGGTAAAAGGCGGGGTACACCCTGGACAAGTCGCCGCCTCATCACAGGGCCAACACAGATAGACAACATTCATCTACTCAGTGGCCTAGTGGTTAGAGTGTCCGTCCTGAGATCGGTAGGTTGGGAGTTCAAATCCCGGCCGAGTCATACCAAAGACTATAAAAATGGGACCCATTACCTCCCTGCTTGGCACTCAGCATCAAGGGTTGGAATTGGGGGTTAAATCACCAAAATGATTCCCGGGCGCAGCCACCGCTGCTGCCCACTGCTCCCCTCACCTCCCAGGGGGTGATCAAGGGTGATGGGTCAAATGCAGAGAATAATTTCGCCACACCTAGTGTGTGTGTGACAATCATTGGTACTTTAACTTTAACTTTAACTTTAACTCACATTCACACACTAGGGCCAATTTAGTGTTGCCAATCAACCTATCCCCAGGTGCATGTCTTTGGAGGTGGGAGGAAGCCGGAGTACATGGAGGGAACCCACGCAGTCACGGGGAGAACATGCAAACTCCACACAGAAAGATCCCGAACGCAAGATCGAACCCCGGACCTTTGTATTGTGAGGCAGGTGCACTAACCACTCTACAACTGTGCTGCCCTGCTGATCATGGGAACAATAAACATCAATAACACACAAACATAAATATTACCACCAGCCAGTCGTTACGAGGGATGTTTATCGATGGGATTTTATTTATGCCGATATCGGTATTCATCGGTACTATAGCCTATTTAATTTGTGGGAATAGAGATGTGAAAAAATATTATTTTTATTCGCACAAAAAAGTTGTGCACCAGCAACATCATGCAACATCTCACAGCTGGAAAATATTTTATCAACCCCTGCTTTTTATGTCTCAAACAAGTCAATTGTGTGCATGCGCAAGGTGCAATGCAGTTTTTATGTCATCATCTCATCCACACAGATCCACACTGTGTTTCTATTTATTACAATTACACTAAAATTGGCCCTAGTGTGTGTATGTGAGTGTGAATGTTGTCTATCTGTGTTGGCCCTGCGATGAGGTGGCGACTTGTCCAGGGTGTACCCCGCCTTCCGCCCGATTGTAGCTGAGATAGGCTCCAGCGCCCCCCGCGACCCCGAAGGGAATAAGCGGTAGAAAATGGATGGACAATTACACTCAGTATAGCCATTCATCCATTTTCTACTCCATGTCCTATAACAACATTTAAAATATTAGTAACAAAATCCACCCATCCATCCATTTTCTACACCTTGTCCCTTTCCGGGTCGCGGGGAGTGTTGGAGCCGATCTCAGCTGCATTCGGGTGGAAGGCGGGGTACACCCTGGACAAGTCGCCACCTCATCACAGGGCCAACACAGATAGACAACATTCACACTCACATTCACACACTAGGGACAATTTTAGTGTTGCTAATCAACCTATCCCCAGGTGCATGTCTTTGGAGGTGGGAGGAAGCCGGAGTACCCGGAGGGAACCCACGCAGTCACGGGGAGTCGCTGCAGCTCTCGCTGTTCGTCGTGGAAGTCAAGCAACAGAAGTCTCTAAACACGAGTACAGTCTACAATGACACCGGAAATAGATGTCAGATTTGTTGTTAGTCGTTTTTAATAAAGAAAAGATCACTAAAAGGTTTGGAGAAGTCTAGTTTAAAAAAATCCTCATGAAAATTACAACTGTACAATGAGCAGCAAAAATTTAAAGAATTTAGCAAAACAATATAAGAAAATATATATGTTAATACTAATTAATGATAACTAGGGATGTCCAATAATATCGGACTGCCGATATTATCGGGCGATAAATGCTTTAAAATGTAATATCGGAAATTATCGGTATCGGTTTCAAAATTATCGGTATCGGTTTCAAAAAGTAAAATGTAGGACTTTTTAAAACGCCGCTGTGTACACGGACGTAGGGAGAAGTACAGAGCGCCAATAAACCTTAAAGGCACTGCCTTTGCGCGCCGGCCCAGTCACATAATATCTACGGCTTTTAACACACACAAGTGAATGCAATTCATACTTGGTCAACAGCCATACAGGTCACACTGAGGGTGGCCGTATAAACAACTTTTAACACTGTTACAAATATGCGCCACACTGTGAACCCACACCAAACAAGAATGACAAACACATTTCGGGAGAACATCCGCACCGTAACACAACATAAACCCAACAGAACAAATACCCAGAACCCCTTGCAGCACTAACTCTTCCGGGACGCTACAATATACACCCCCGCTACCCGCCACCTCAACCCTGCCCACCTCAACCTCCTCATGCTCTCTCAGGGAGAGCATGTCCCAAATTCCAAGCAGCTGTTTTGAGGCATTTAAAAAAAAAAAATGCACTTTGTGACTTCAATAATAAATATGGCAGTGCCATGTTGGCATTTTTTTCCATAACTTGAGTTGATTTATTTTGTAAAACCTTGTTACATTGTTTAATGCATCCAGCGGCGCATCACAACAAAATTAGGCATTATGATGTGTTAATTCCATGACTGTATATATCGGTATCGGTTGATATCGTAATCGGTAATTAAGAGTTGGACAATATCGGAATATCGGCAGAAAAGCCATTATCGGACATCTCTAATGATAACACATTTATTTTCAAATGTGTGTCTAATTTTTTAAATAGACTTTTTAAAGAAAATGTATGCATAATCGCACATTATGCAAGTTAAATGGTGACTTCACGTTCACCATGCCCCCACTGCCACAGGTACATTGGCAATCTGGGGGAAATTCCTGTACAGTACAGTAGCAACATTACACAATTCAAACAAGGAAGAATGAATGAAGAGTAATAGCAGCTATAAATTTTTATCGCAAAAGGGAGGAGTTTTAGTGACCTTTATACTTTACACACAAGCTTTACTTAGACGGTGTACAATACTGTAAGCATTTGGTTTTAGTACGACTGCAACTGCTTTCTTTACTAGCACAGTCTATATAATACAACAACCAGTCTTATCTCCACCTAGCAGCAGTATTGTTGATAAAATTGATAGCAAAACACTTTCTAAGATCCTAAGAACCTAAGATCACAACCACTGATGTTCATTACACAGAGAGCCTCCATGGAGTCTCAGTGGCTCTCTCCTATTTCTTACAGGGATTAATGGCACTGTCAGGGACATTTTCACTATTGATTACCATTAGCCTAGAGTCCCCATCGAGTCAAATGCCGGACAGATGGAAAATGTGTGCAACATCCTTTCATCCATACAGCTGGGCAAATATTTTGACTCGGGGGCCACATTGAGAGAAAAAATGTGTCTGGGGGGCCAATGTATATGTGTGTATAAATTATATATACACATTTAGCTGTAAAAATCTTCTGTACAGCATGTGTGTTTGGTTCCCTTTTTTTCAGGAACGCTAATACCAAAAGTCACAATGTCCGATAGAGTTCTAAAAAAGTTGAAAGTGATAGTCACACACACACACTAGGTGTGGTGAAATTACTCTGTGTTTGACCCATCCCCTTGTTTCCCCCCGCCCCCTGGGAGGTGAGCAGTGAGCAGCAGCGGTGGCCGCGCTCGGGAATCATTTTGGTGATTAAAAACGTTATGATAGGCCACCTCAAAAAAAACGAAATGGAATTTTACAGTTTTTTTACTGAATGGGACACCCAAAATGTACATTAAAATAAAGAAAGTGAGATTTACAATATTAACTATGAACAATAAAACACTGAATATTAACAACATATGAACATCCATCCATCCATTTTCTACCGCTTGTACCTTTCGGGGTCGCGGGGGGTGCTGGAGCCTATCTCAGCTGCATTCGGGCGGAAGGCGGGGTACACCCAGGACAAGTCGCCACCTCATCACAGGGCCAACACAGATAGACAGACAACATTCACACACTAGGGCCAATTTAGTGTTGCCAATCAACCTATCCCCAGGTGCATGTTTTTGGAGACATCTCTCCTCTTTTACGTCTCAGACCAGGTCCTCGATCAACATTTTTTACAATCAAGCAAAACACAATAAATA
Organism: Nerophis lumbriciformis; assembly: GCF_033978685.3. Taxonomy (NCBI): domain Eukaryota; kingdom Metazoa; phylum Chordata; class Actinopteri; order Syngnathiformes; family Syngnathidae; genus Nerophis; species Nerophis lumbriciformis. The sequence continues at coordinate 27,042,994 of NC_084571.2, read as the reverse complement.
TGTAACAAACAGCAAAATATGAATGCAAAGGCTATTAAACACCTACAACATGATATATTATCACTTTTTTGCAAAAAATTTGCTTCTGCATCTGTTCCTGACACATGCGTTTCGGGCTGGCTGCTCCGAAAACAAACCCAGCCCACTCCTCTTTGTTCCTCGTTGGAGCTGCTGTGACGTAATTACCGTAATAACTCCTATAATCATACTTGCCAACCCTCCCGATTTTCCCGTGAGACTCCCGAATTTCAGTTCCCCTCCCGAAAATCTCCCGGGGCAACCATTCTCCCGAATTTCTCCCGATTTCCACGCGGACAACAATATTGGGGGCGTGCCTTAAAGGCGCTGCCTTTAGCGTCCTCTACAACCTGTCGTCCCGTCTGCTTTTCCTCCATACAAACAGCATGCCGGCCCAGTCAAATGATATATGCGGTTTTAACACACACTCAAGTGAATGCAAGGCATACTTGATCAACAGCCATACAGGTCACACTGAGGGTGGCTGTATAAACAACTTTAACAGTTACAAATATGCGCCACACTGTGAACCCACACCAAACAAGAAACTAGGGCTGCAACAACTAATCGATTAAATCGATTAAAATCGATTATAAAAATAGTTGGCGATTAATTTAGTCATCGATTCGTTGGATCTATGCTATGCACATGCGCAGAGGCTACTTTTTATTTTATTTTGTAATTATTTTTTTTGTAATTTTATTTTTATAAACCTTTATTAATAAACTGCAACATTTACAAACAGCTGAGAAACAATAATCAAAATAAGTATGGTGCCAGTATGGTGCCAGTATGCAGGGTTTTTTCAATAAAATACTGGAAAGGATAGAAATGTAGTTTGTCTCTTTTATCCGATTATTAATCGATTAATCGAAGTAATAATCGACAGATTAATCGATTATCAAATTAGTTGTACAAGAAACACATTTCGGGAGAACATCCACACCGTAACACAACATAAACACAACAGAACAAATACCCAGAACCCCTTGCAGCACTAACTCTTCCGGGATGCTACAATATACACCCCCCCGCTACACCACACCCCACCCCCCAACCCCGTCCACTTCAACCACGCCCCCCCCCCCGCCCCCCCACCTCATCTCCCGAATTTGGAGGTCTTAAGGTTGGCAAGTATGCCTATAACCATACTTGCCAACCCTCCCGGATTTTCCGGGAGACTCCCGAAATTCAGCGCCTCTCCCGAAAACCTCCCGGGACAAATTTTCTCCCGAAAATTTCCCGAAATTCAGGCAGACCTGAGTGACGTGTCGACAGCCTGTTTTCACGTCCGCTTTCCCACAATATAAACAGCATGCCTGCCCGATCACGTTATAACTGTAGAATGATGGAGGGCGAGTTCTTGGTTTCTTATGTGGGTTTATTGTTAGGCAGTTTCATTAACGTCCTCCCAGCGCGGCAACAACACACAACAACAGCAGTCACGTTTTTGTCTACCGTAAAGCAGTTCGTCTGCCGTAAACAGCAATGTTGTAAAACTCTTAAACAGGACAATACTGCCATCTACTGTACATGCATATGTGACAGTAACATCTAGGGCTTTTAGAGAGTGCAGTGCACAACTGCGCACACAACAAGGAGACGAAGCAGAATGCATCATCAGAGAGGGTGTTCAGCATGGTTAGAAAAATAGTGACAAAGAATAGAACAAGGATGGACAATTCAACCCTTAACTCAACAATGAGTAGATGAGTGTTATGTGTGTGTATATGTGTAAATAAATGAACACTGAAATTCAAGTATTTCTCTTATTTATATATATATATATATATATATATATATATATATATATATATATATATATATATATATATATATACACAATACAATAAAATAAATAAATAAATAAATAAATAAATATATATATATATATATATATATATATATATATATATATGTGTGTGTGTGTAGCTAGAATTCACTGAAAGTCAAGTATTTCTTATATATATATATATATATATATATATATATATATATATATATATATATATATATATATGAAATACTTGACTTGGTGAATTCTAGCTGTAAATATACTCCTCCCCTCTTAACCACGCCCCCAACCCCGCCAACGACCACGCCCCCGCCCCCACTTCCCGAAATCGGAGGTCTCAAGGTTGGCAAGTATGCCTATAACACTCAAAAGCGCAGATTTCAACCACTGAAATACTTTCTATAGTTCAAGACTTACGGTAATTTAAAAAAGAGCACTGCACATCATAATGGCGGCAACAGTTTTGATGTTAAAGGTCTAAAAAAATTACGTACAACTTCTGGCGGGCCAGATTGAAAATCTTAATGGGCCGCGCGGCCCGCAGGCCGTATTTTGCCCAGGTCTGACGTATAGGCTCCATACATTATCCATTATCTGGTGCACATTTGGGCTGATTAAGCCTAATTATGAAGATGATGAATGGCTCGACAAGTACTTATTAGTTACTGAGGTAAAGCAGCAAAAGTCTGCACAGAATTTAGGCAAGCATTGCTGCCATGTAACTGAAATAAAACATGCTTGCCAACCTGATCATGATAATGAGTGGTCGCTAGCATAAAGCAAGAGTGGCAACTAACTTAATTCATTTATTTCATGAATTTCAGTAATTTATTCAAATTCAACTTATCAGTAAAGGCAAAGTTTACATTGCATTAGAATCACAGTATCAAAGTAAACTTTCTTTGAGTATTTGATAATGGGCTGTGACGTCATAGCAGTTTAACTTGTTTGTATATCACTCCATCTTTGACCCATTCATTGTTGTCCAAAAATGACTCGGCGTAAAGTACTAAAACAGCCCTAAAACAGCGAGGCGCTAACCTTTTGCTTGAAATACGGTCCTCGGTGAACTCTATCGTGGTTCCGCTGTGGGAAGTGTCAGCTTTCCTGGGATCCGCTTTAGCCTCCAGTCAGAACCAACCGTGCCCGGAGAAGAAGCTCGCTTAGAGTTTTGTCTTCCGCCCTCCATCAGCCGACAGCCCGGCTGATGTGTGCTGGCCGCTGATTGGCTCTCAGGACAACGTTCTCTTTTGGTGCGTTCATGAACTATAGGGAATATTATTACCCCGAGAATGACGCACTCGGTGGCAGAATAATGTGGATTTTTTTTTTTAATATGGGTACATTTCTACTGTAAACAGCAAATATCAGAAAAAATGAATGTTTTGATAAAGCTTCTTGAGAGGCACTATGCGTTATAGGCCTACAAGGGCAATCGTTTTAGGAAATTGGGGAGTCTTAAACGTCTCAAGTTCACAAGCGCACAGACAAACAGAAGACGATTGGTTAACTTTATCAACACATTAGCCAATCAGGAAGCTTGTTCAACAAGATATGAGCCAACACACATCGGCTGTTGTACGACTGACCCATTTCTTTTGCGATACAGATTATTAGTGCATGATTTCATACTCGTCCTTGGCGAATTATTGTTAAATTTCGCTATACATGCACAAGTTATTTGGGGTTTAAATACATTGAAGGGCAATTAACAAACAACTGCAAACAATCTGAGCATTGATTGGTGCCACCCCCTGGTCATGGAATTAAATACACCCATTGAGAAAAAACACAATATTGTATAGGTTATTTAGTGTTTATTACGCAGGTTTTTTTGACACGGAATTTATGTAACTCAATTTTTTGTGTTTGGATTTTCAATCAAGTTATGCCAGGGGTGTCAAACTCATTTTAGATCGGGGGCCACATGGAGAAAAATCTACTCCCAAGTGGGCCGGACTGGTAAAATCACGGCAGGATAACTTAAAAATAAAGACAACTTCAGATTGTTTACTTTGTTTAAAAATAGAACAAGCACAAATGTACAAATCATAATGTTGTTGCGGTTAATAGTTTATTTGTCGTTATTTATATTTTCTGAATAAATTATGTAATAATGTTCATCAGTCAACTCATTGGTGTTACTTTTCAATCCATCAAGATACCAGTGCCAAAATCAAATTGCAGGATGTTATTTATGGAGCTTGATCATTTTCCTCGACTGATGTACTAACATCATGTGGTTTATTTTGTACATATGTAGCATCATATACAAAGATACAAATAATTGCTATTGTGACATCTAGTGGACACATTTGGAACAACTATTTCATTCATTAAAAAATTTCAGTACATTTTTATACTTAGCAAACTCATCCCGCGGGACGGAAAAATCCTGTTCGAGGGCCTGATCCGGCCCTCGGGCCGTACATTTGACACCACTGAGTTATGTTGACAGATTCATTGAACAAAAATGTGTGACCTAAATGTGTTTAAATATTCAGTTTGTTCAAATACAGCGTTTTAAAATTCAGTGTATAAAAATTCGGAGTAAAATAATTCAGTGCAGAAATAGTCAACCCGTGTCACCTCATTTGCTAAATCATTATTGCTTCAGGCTTAATTTACTGGAAGTGTATGGGGGTTAATTTGTCTCTTTATTACGATTTTTTTTTTATTTATTTTTTTTACACTGAGTCCAGGGTGTACTCCACCTTCCGCCCGAATGCAGCTGAGATAGACTCCAGCACCCCCGCGACCCCGAACGGGACAAGCGGTAGAAAATTGATGGATAGATGAATTTATTCCACTATGTTTTATGTTTAAAGTTTGTGAACTGAACTTTTTTTGTAAATAAATAAATGATAAATGGGTTGTACTTGTATAGCGCTTTTCTACCTTCAAGGTACTCAAAGCGCTTTGACACTACTTCCACATTTACCCATTCACACACACATTCACACACTGATGGAGGGAGCTGCCATGCAAGGCGCTAACCAGCATCCATCAGGAGCAAGGGTGAAGTGTCTTGCTCAGGACACAACGGACATGACGAGGTTGGTACTAGGTGGGGATTGAACCAGGGACCCTTGGGTTGCGCACGGCCACTATTCCACTGCGCCACGAATTGTGCTGACAATTTCATGGAATAAACAATTGAGCAAAATGTGTTTAAAAAGTTAAAAACACTGTTTTAAAATTAGTGTAAAAAAAAATATTTGTATAAAAATTCCATGCAAGAAAAATCAGTGCAGAAATATTTGTTGCTTCGAAACTCAAGTCTCACTTGCAGTAAATTAAGACTGAAGCAATCGATGAGGTTGCCAATGAGGTTCTTTAGTCTTAAATTATCAGAAGTGGGTCTTGAGTTTTGAAGCAATAGATTTTTGTGAACGTGACTGAAATTTTTTGCACAAAACTTTCAATACTGAATTTCTATACACTGACTTTTTAACACTATGTACGCAGATATTTTTATTTTTATTTGATGTAAAAAAAATTTGTTTTCACAAAATTCAAACGCAAATATTCAGTACATAGATTATGCCCAAGAAAGTTCAAGTTAAAGTACCAATGATTGTCACAGTGTGGTGAGGTTTATCCTCTGCATTTGACCCATCCCCTTGATCACCCCCTGGGAGGTGAGGGAGCAGTAGCGGTGCCACGCCCGGGAATAATTTTTGGTGATTTAACCCCCAATTCCAACCCTTGATGCTGAGGGTCCCATTTTTATAGACTTTAGTATGACTCGGCCAGGGTTTGAACTCCACAACCTACCGATCTCAGGGCGGACACTAACCATTAGGCCACTGAGTTGGCCTAGTTATTTGTGTAATAGAAACAAACTAGTCTCGCATTTTGAAGCACATATTTCTGCAGTGAATTTTTGTTCTCTGAATTTTAACTTTTACATTTAATTTTAATGCATTTACAATTTTTTTTTAATGTAGAACTTTAAGATACAAATTAAACTACATAGAAGTAAGTCTTGCGCTTTGAAATAATTTATACCGAATTTTAAAACCCTGTCTCCGCTCGGGATGGTGTCCTGCTGGCCCCACTATGGACTGGACTCTTACTATTATGTTGGATCCACTATGGACTGGACTCTCACAATATTATGTCAGACCCACTCGACATCCATTGCTTTCGGTCTCCCCTAGAGGGGGGGGGTTTACCCACATATGCGGTCCTTTCCAAGGTTTCTCATAGTCATTCACATCGACGTCCCACTGGGATGAGTTTTTCCTTGCCCTTATGTGGGCTTTGTACAGAGGATGTCGTTGTGGCTTGTGCAGCCCTTTGAGACATTTGTGATTCAGGGCTATATAAATAAACATTGATTGATTGATTGATATTTTAACTGGATTTTTTTTTTACCACAATTTTTTTAATATTTTAAAATTAGTTCACGAAATTCTAAGGCAAATTAACCTCCATATTGTCAATACAAGACAGAAAACATTGATGGAGTATCATGTTTTTTAATTATGTGTACAAAACAAGTGCAAAAAATAGTGATTCATAAGAGCTACATAAAGTAGAACTTGCCCTTCCAGACCAAGTCAGATGTTACAAAATGGAAATTCATGAAGCCTTGTTCAAAGTGGCTAAAAAGAGCAACGCCACGCAGCCTTGCAGAGCACAAAAAGGTTGCAAAACACGATTTGAATTCACAGCGTTCTTTTAAGTGCAAGCGTATGAAAACAAAAAGAGAATGCCAAATTCATCCATCTCCCTTTCAAACAATGCACAGTGCAAACATGTCAAGGAAGGATCTAATGCACATTCACTCGATACACTTTGACAGATAGCTTTGGCCTCTTTTGCCAACATAACCACTTTCTAGTCTGCTGGGAAATGATTGGACGAGACAAAAAAGGCAACACGTGAAGATGGAGGTCCTACTGAGGGATGCATGCTATGGAAGTACATGGTTGACTCACAGCGGGAGAAGCAGAAATGTCCACATTTTAGCTAGGATGCTAGCCTACAACAGGTCCTGACATGTGGGCAGACATGCTACACTAGACAGAAGGCATTGTGGGTGCTGGTGCAAAAAAAAAAAAAAAAAAAGGAAAAAAAGGCACACATCTTGAATTTACCAGCCATCTTCCTCCTGGATGACATTTACAAGATGGTGCACTTCTTCTTGGGTTCTTTTTTGCCCTGCACGCCATCGGGCCCCTCATGTTTGTAGAAGCTGGAGAAGCACGCCGGCACGCACATGGGCTCCTTGAGCTCCAGCATCCACCTTCCTTTGCCGTAGTAGCGCAGCGGGCCCAGATCCATGTCGGCCACCAGCTCACCCTGCTGGCCTTCCTTCTGCAAGACCAGAATCTCCAGCAGGTCTAGGCCCGTCTGGACTGCCTCCACACCCTGCGCGCAGCCAAGAGTGACGTGGGCACGGCTCCCGACGGGCAAGGAATCGGCGCCTGGGATGGTGGACTGCCCCCCCTTTTCGGAGTCAGACGGCCAGAGCTGGAGCTGCTCCTCGGTGAGGCGCACTCGGGCGCCGGCGGTGCGAGGAGTGATGAAGAGGGCACTCAGGGACAGCTCGAAGACCGAACCGTACGAGTCTGCTACGACCTGGGCAGGAAACAAGGAAATACACGCTACTAGAACAGCAGTCATCTTTCAATTGTGCAGAGGAACCTCCAAAGTTGTACAAACCCCGTTTTCATATGAGTTGGGAAATTGTGTTAGATGAAAATATAAACTGAATACAATGAGTTGCAAATCATTTTCAACCCATATTCAGTTGAATATGCTACAAAGACAACATATTTGATGTTCAAACTGATAAACATTTTTTGTGTGCAAATAATCATTAACTTTAGAATTTGATGCCAGCAACACGTGACAAAGAAGTTGGGAAAGGTGGCAATAAATACTGATAAAGTTGAGGAATGCTCATCAAACACTTATTTGGAACATCCCACAGGTGTGCAGGCTATTTGGGAACAGGTGGGTGCCATGATTGGGTATAAAAACAGCTTCCCAAAAAATGCTCAGTCTTTCACAAGAAAGGATGGGGCGAGGTACACCCCTTTGTCCGCAACTGCGTGAGCAAATAGTCAAACAGTTTAAGAACAACGTTTCTCAAAGTGCAATTGCAAGTAATTTAGGGATTTCAACATCTACGGTCCATAATATCATCAAAAGGTTCAGAGAATCTGGAGAAATCAACCAACATTGAATGACCGTGACCTTCGATCCCTCAGACTGTATCAAAAACCGACATCAATCTCTAAAAGGATATCACCAACACTTCAGAAAACCACTGTCACTAAATACAGTTTGTCGCTACATATGTAAGTGCAAGTTAAAGCTCTACTATGCAAAGCGAAAGCCATTTATCAACAACATCCAGAAACGCCGCCGGCTTCTCTGGGCCCGAGATCATCTAAGATGGACTGATGCAAAGAGGAAAAGTGTTCTGTGGTCTGACGAGTCCACATTTCAAATTATTTTGGGAAATATTCGACATAGTGTCATCCGGACCAAAGGGGAAGCGAACCATCCAGACTGTTAGACGCAAAGTTGAAAAGCCAGCATCTGTGATGGTATGGGGGTGCATTAGTGCCCAAGACATGGGTAACTTACACATCTGTGAAGGCACCATTAATGCTGAAAGGTACATACAGGTTTTGGAACAACATATGCTGCCATCTAAGCGCTGTCTTTTTCATGGACGCCCCTGCTTATTTCAGCAAGACAATGCCAAGCCACATTCAGCACGTGTTACAACAGCGTGGCTTCGTAAAAAAAGAGTGCGGGTACTTTCCTGACCCGCCTGCAGTCCAGACCTGTCTATCAAAAATGTGTGGCGCATTATGAAGCGTAAAATATGACAGCGGAGACCCCGGACTGTTAAACGACTGAAGCTCTACATAAAACAAGAATGGGAAAGAATTCCACTTTCAAAGCTTCAACAATTAGTTTCCTCAGTTCCCAATCGTTTATTGAGTGTTGTTAAAAGAAAAGGTGATGCAACACAGTGGTGAACATGCCCTTTCCCAACTACTTTGGCACGTGTTGCAGCCATGAAATTCTAAGTTAATTATTATTTGCAAAAAAAAAAATAACGTTTATGAGTTTGAACATCAAATATCTTGTCTTTGTAGTGCATTCAATTGAATATGGGTTGAAAAGGATTTGCAAATCATTGTATTCCGTTTATATTTACATCTAACACAATTTCCCAACTCATATGAAAACGGGTTTGTACATTTTGGATTAAATTTGCCTCAAATGACGCAATAAATAGAATTTAGGAGACAGAAAAGGGGATGGTGCATATGACAAAAAAAGGATATGTGCGTATATGCTAATATTAGCATGCAAATGGTAACATGCTAACTTTTTAAGCTAAATTTATAGTACCGCATTTTTCGGACTATAAGTCGCAGTTTTTGTCATAGTTTGGCCGGGGGTGCGGATTATACTCAGGAGCGACTTATGTGAAATTATTAACACATTACCGTGAAATATCAAATATTATTTAGCTCATTAACGTAAGAGACTAGACGTATAAGATTTCATGGGATTTAGCGATTAGGAGTGACAGATTGTTTGGTAAACGTATAGCATGCTCTATATGTTATAGTTATTTGAATGACTCTTACCATAATATGTTACGTTAACATACCAGGCACATTCTCAGTTGGTTATTTATGCCTCATATAACGTACACTTATTCAGCCTGTTGTTCACTATTCTTTATTTATTTTAAATTGCCTTTCAAATGTCTATTCTTGGTGTTGGCTTTTATCAAATAAATTTCCCCCAAAAATGCGACTTATACTCCAGTGCGACTTATGTTCTTTTCCTTTATTATGCATTTTCGGCCGGTGCGATTTACACTCCGGAGCCACTTAGTCCGAAAAATACGGTAGTTAACCTCAGGGTCATGTAACTTGGTACTTGACATGTGCTGTTAGCATGACAACTGTTTAGCTACATTTGAAGACGTTAACCTCAGGGTGATATAACTTGGTATTTGACATATGCTAACTGTTAGCATGCTAATTGTTTTACCCAATTTTGCGAACACCTCAGAAACATAACTTGGTATTTGACAAGCTAACTTTGCACCTTAGAGTAATACAATGTGGTACTTGACACATGCTAACAATTAGCATGCTAACACGAGCCTGCTTGAATGCCAACAATAGCATTGTAACTTGAACTAATTTTACAGCCGTTAACCTTAGGGCAGGGGTGTCAAACGTACGGCCCCGGATGAGTTTGCTAAGTATAAAAATGAGCCGAAATTTTTTAATGAAAGAAACCGCTGTTCTAAATGTGTCCACTAGAGGTCGCAATAGCAATTCTTTGTATATGATGCTACATACTGTATGTACAAAAAAATAAACCACATGATGTTAGTGCACCAGTCAAGGAAAATGAGCAAACTACATAACACTAATTTGAATGTGATTTTTTTTTTATCTTGATAGATTGAAAATTAACACCAATGAGTTAACTGGTGAACATTACCACATAATTTATTCAGAAAGTATAAATAACAACTAAAAGGTAGAATACTATTAACCGCAACATGCAAGTGAAAAAAAAAAAAAAACATTATGATTTGCACATTCAGAATGTGCTTGTTCTATTTTTAAACAATCTGAAGTTGTCTTTATTTTGAAGTTATCGTGCCGTGATTTTACCAGTCCGGCCTACTTGGAAGTAGATTTTTCTCCATGTGGCCCCTGATCTAAAATGAGTTTGACACCCCTGCCTTAGGGTCTTATAACTTTGATATGACACATGCTGTTAGCATTAGGGCTGCGAATCTTTGGGTGTCCCACGATCCGATTCAATATCGATTCTTGGGGTCAGGATTCGATTATAGATCGATTTTTTCCGATTCAACGCGATTCTCGATTCAAAAACAATATTTTTCCGATTCAAAACAATTCTCTATACATAGGATTTCAGCAGGATCTACCGCAGTCTGCTGACATGCAAGCAGAGTAGTACATTTTTGTAAAAAGCTTTTATAATTGTAAAGGACAATGTTTTATCAACTGATTGCAATAATGTAAATTTGTTTTAACTATTAAATTAATCAAAAATATGACTTATTTTATCTTTGTGAAAATATTGAACACAGTGTGTTAAGCTTATGAGATGCGATGCAAGTGTAAGCCACTGTGACACTATTCTTTTTTTTTAATTTTTTTTTTTTATAAATGTCTAATGATAATGTCAGAGGGATTTAATCACTGCTATGTTGAAAATGTTACTAATATTGATAATATTCATTTTTGTTTCAATGCCTTTGGATTGTTCTGTGTCGTGTTTGTGTCTCACCTCAATTGCTCTGTTTATTGAAGTTAGAGTGTTGCTGGGTCGGGTTTGGTTTTGGAATTGGATTGCATTGTTATGGTATTGCTGTGTATTGTTTTGTTGGATTAATTAATTTAAAAAATAAATAAATACATTTTTAAAAATGAATTCGAATCGATTTTTTCCCCACACCCCTAATTAGCATGCTTACTTTAGCATGGCAAGTTTTCAGCCATTGACCTAAGTCATATTGCTTGGTACTTGACATATGCTAACTGTCAGCATGCTAACTTGCTTTAGCTCAATTTACAGCCGTTAACCTCAAGGGTCATACAACTTGGTCTTTGGCACATGCTACTTGTAAGCATGTTAACTTTTTTTTTTTTTTTTTACTACATTTTGCAGCTAGACACTAACTTTTTTAGCCAACTTTGCAGCTGTACACCTTAAAGCCACATTGGCTTTTGAAAATTGACAGACAGGCCGGGCGAGCACACGATGCATTTCAAAGCATACATCTGTTGGAACTAAGAGTAGGCTTCTCAAACATGGGCTACTTTAATCATGATACATCTACTTTCAACAATATATCATCAAAAAATTAACACTGTCTTTTAGTGGGAGCAGTGTTGTTGAGCACTCTTTACCAGTGAGTTGAAGTCTAGAACCATTTTTGTTGTGGCATTTCTCGAAACAGATCTTTGCTCAATTCTGTTTTAATATTTGGCGGGCCAGATTGAAAGGGACCAACGGATGTGGCCCGTAGTTTGCCCACCCCTGCCTTAAAGTAATGATAGTTTGACCCTGGAACGGATTAACTCACTTTACACGATCTCCCAGTAGAAAACAACTTTGGTGGTTTCACTGCAGCGTATGAACATGTTTACAAGCCAACAAACAATGGTGTCTTACTGGATTCTCTGCATATTCTTTAGCGCCTGCTTCTTTGCCATAATTGCAGAATTTGGTGGTACAATGGAGGCTTCCTTTGGCTTTGAAGTACTGCGTCAGATCCAGCTCTTCCTCTTTCCCAGTGACTGCAAAAAAAAAGAAGTTGCATCAAAAGTCTTAGGTGGACATGGCAAAGACATGAGTTTTAAGGAGGACACTCACAGTCAATAATGTGTTTCTTGAAGGCGTCCAAGGTGCTCAGTGCTTTCAGGAAGTCTGTGTTTGTGGACCTTAGCTGGTCCTGCACAGGAGTCAGCAGAAACCAGGCAAAGAAGAGAGGAATGCACATTTCCTCCAGTTGGCGCTTCATTGATGTAATCTGCGCCGGCTTGAGTTTGCGCGCGGTGGTCTTGGCAAGTCGAGCGGCGTCTCTGCTCCACTCCGTGCGCGGCTCCAGGAAGACGACGACCAGCCGGTGCTCCCTGGCCAACTCGCCCAGGCGGGCCAGCCGGTCCTGCGTGTGGTTAGTGTCGTCCACCACCACCACGAGCGCAGAGGGGTTGGCGCAGCAGGCTGCTAAGGCGGCGTCCAGGGCCTTGTGGCCCTCTGCGCTGGTGTCTTGGTTCTCGGGTTTCACGCCATAGTTGTCTGCGCAGAAGACGGAGCAGCGGTCCTTGTAGGCATCGGCCAGGACACGGGCAAGGTAGCTTTTCCCCGACCCGGGCAGGCCTCGGAGGACGACGAGGGTGCGGGAGCCCCGCAGAGCATCTTTGGTCTTCTCTTGATCCAGCAGGGCAAACGCCAGGGAGCCAGCAGCGGGGGCTGGCGCCTCCTTTTCAGGCGCCGCTCCTGTGGAAACCACTGACTCAGCACTTTTTTCTGGCTCCACTTCCTTCTGGGGCTCTGCAGGTGGCACCGCTTCAGAAGATGTTGCCTCCTTGTCCGCCACCACAACTTCAACTGTTTTTTCAGCGGACACTTCCAACTTTGCGTCTCCCTTTGCATGTGCACCACTATCTTCCGGCGGCGCCTCCTTGATAACATCCTCTGCCACGGCGTCCATCACAGCCTCCACCTGTTCCAGAGTCTTCTCCTCCGGGCTGGGAAGCCGTGGTTCTGCGTGGAGCTCCCGTGTAATCACTTCCTGGGTTGCTGGCTCCGTTTCTGGAATCAATTCTGGCAAGTCATCTGAATCAGGGTCCAGCTCTGAGCTGCTCTCTGGCAATGCAGCCATTTCTTGCGGCAGCACGACAGCCTCAGCCTCTGTTTCTTCCTTCTTCTCTGACAAGATCTCTGTCCCCGCGTCGCCATAGGTAAATGTACCGTTCACCACGTGCTCCTCGTCAGCTGCTGGCTCCTCAGGTTCTGTGAAATGCTCCAGCTGTGTAACCACTTCCTCCATTACCAACGCCGCCGCTACGGTCGTTTCCTCTTCCTGCTGCTGCGGACTCTCCACCACGGGCGAAACCTCACAGTTGTTCTCGGGGTCCATGTTTGGGCTTGATGGGTCACAACTTCAACATGTACCTAAAATACGACAAACCATTTAAGAAACATTTATTTTACTTCATGTATTAATCACATTTGGTATACCTGCACTCAATCTAATGAGAGCCAATTACAATTAACCCTTGTTTATTGGTTAGTGGTAAATTAATTTCCACTAAGTAGGAATTATTTCTTATAAATCTAATTTTCATAGCCCGTTTACAACCTAAATACAGTTTAACTAGGGGTGTAACGGTACACAAAAAGTTCACGATTAGGTTAAAACGTACATAATTAGCCTAAATGCCAGCATAAAATATGAACATGCTAATGTGAGAATGTTAGCACTAGCATGCTAAGAGGTAAACCGCTAACATACCGGTACTGTACTTCTAAGATGGCCTGAAAGAACAAAAATCAATGATTAGCAGCCATGTGATTTGAACTTAATGAAAGACTGAAAATAAGCCGGGGTCTGGGGGCGGCAAAGCTCCTGGTTTTTCAGCAATTGAACATGCAAAAATTAGCAAAGAAAAGCACCATTTAAAGATGTTTTAGTTCTGAGAGAATTAAAAAATTATCCACAGAGTTTAGATAAATACATACCTTATTAAAGTGTTTTTCAACCACTGTGCCGCGGCACACTAGTGTGCCATGAGATAGTCTGGTGTGCCGTGGGAGATTGTCTAATTTCACCTATTTGGGTTAACAATATTTTTTGCAAACCAGTACTTAGTCTGCAAATGTGTTGTTGAGTGTCGGTGCTGTCTAGAGCTCGGCAGAGTAACCATGTAATACTCTTCCATATCAGTAGGTGGCAGCAGGTAGCTAATTGCTTTGTAGATGTCGGAAACAGCGGGAGGCAGCGTGCAGGTAAAATTGTGTCTAATGCTTAAACCAAAAGTAAACAAAAGGTGAGTGCCCCTAAGAAAAGGCATTGAAGCTTAGGGAAGGCTATGCAGAACGAAACTAAAACTGAACTGGCTACAAAGTAAACAAAAACAGAATGCTGGACGACAGCAAAGACTTACTGTGGAGCAAAGATGGCATCCACAATGTACAACCGAACATGACATGACAATCGACAATGTCCCCACAAAGAAGGATAAAAACAACTGAAATATTTTTGATTGCTAAACCAAAGTACATGCGGGAAATATCGCTCAAAAAGAAGACATGAAACTGCTACAGGAAAATACCAAAAAAAGAGAAAAAGCCACCAAAATAGGAGCGCAAGACAAGAACTAAAACACTACACAGGAAAACAGCAAAAAACTCAAAATAAGTCACGGCGTGATGTGACAGGTGGTGACAGTACACCTACTTTGAGACAAGAGCTATATTGATGCATGGTTGGTTATGCTTTAAAGTAATATCTAACAATTGCGACAACGACTTTTTACTGTCAACTGACTTTCGTTTTTTTAATGATTTCTGCTGGTGGTGTGCCTCCAGATTTTTTCAACGCAAAAAATTTGCCTTGGCTCAAAAAAGGTTGAAAAACATTGCCCTATTCATCCAAATGAATCACTAGGTCTGTTTCAGTCACTATGTTATTTAGTCACTACAATAATTACAACTTGTGCTCACATCCACAGAAACCACATGGGATAGCCTACTCTGTACAGTATTTACATCCTTTCTAGTGTTCACTTGACAGCCACAGGTGGTTCATCTAGTTATTTAGATAATTCACACATTACTTTGCTTCATTCACACATTACTTTGGCATTTTTGCCTTGATGGCTCTGACATGAGCCTTCCTTAGCAGCTTGCATTTTCCTTTTTTCTGCTTTAGTGGATTCTGCCTTAGATTTTATAGCCAATTTCTATCTCTGTGACTCCCTTTCCACTTCTAATTGCTCCAAATGCAAAAATCATAAAGAGTACAAACACTTTTCTATTAGCCAACTTCCTTTATCCGAATAGCCATTTGTAATTTATAGCATGAAATAAATATCTTCCAGTCATGTTTGTTTCAAAATGATTCAACGTCAATGTCAAAATATAAACTGTAGAAATAATGAACAAAATGTCAGCTACTGTCTTGTTCTAAAACACCAAAGAAAATTAAATGTAGCATTTAGACAGGCTATACTGTAGTAAAGTCATCACATGTCTGCCACAATCATGTGTGTTCATAAATGTGTATTCCACCTCTTCCATGTCCAGAGCAGTTTTGATCTGGGCTTACATGGTAAACAACTAAAATTAATGTGTTGGCCATTGTTTTATCCAGACGCATACATTTGTCCAAATTTGGGTTTTCCGGGAAGTGTACATCACTAAAAGAAAAATCTAAGGAAGAGAATCCCTCTGCCACTAGTTTTTTTATTATATAAATCACCTGCTTGAATATTCCCTCTTCCCTTCTCCGACTCTCTCGTCATTTGAGATGTCCGCCTCTGTTGTGATTTCCCTTCCTGGTTGGATGACCTGCCCTATCTTGCCTCTGATTGGCCTGTCCCTAGTGTTTTGCCCTAATCTTAAAGGGGAACATTATCACCAGACCTATGTAAGCGTCAATACACACCTTGATGTTGCAGAAAAAAAGACCATATATTCTTTTAACCGATTTCCGAACTCTAAATGGGTGAATTTTGGCAAATTAAACGTTTTTCTATTATTCGCTCTCGGAGCGATGACGTCACGTGACGTCACATCGGGAAGCAATCCGCCGTTTTCTCACTTTCGTCGGTGTGTTGTCGGAGGGTGTGACAACACAAACAGGGACGGATTCAAGTTGCACCAGTGGCCCAAAGATGCGAAAGTGGCAAGAAATTGGACGAAATTTGTTCAAAATACGAGGCTGTGGGAAAAGCCGACGAAATGATCAGTCGTTTGTTCCGCACACTTTACCGACGAAAGCTATGCTACGACAGAGATGGCAAGAATGTGTGGATTCCTGCGACACTCAAAGCAGATGCTGACATCAACTCCAAAACTGGACAGATCAGCTTTCAGGAAAAGAGAGCGGATGAGGGTATGTCTACAGAATATATTAATTGATGAAAACTTTATTCATTACTCGCAGTTTTACGTAAATTATTATACATAAACTGTGTTTACCAATAATTTAGCTTAAAAACATTTAAATGCAGACAGCCCTGAAATGGGCTGTCTGCACTCTCAAAGTGCATGTTGTTGCCAAATGTATTTCATATGCTGTAAACCTAGTTCATAGTTGTTAGTTTCCTTTAATGCCAAACAAACACATACCAATCGTTGGTTAGAAAGCGATCGCCAAATTCGTCCTCGCTTTCTCCTGTGTCGCTGGCTGTCGTGTCGTTTGTCGGTTTCGCTTGCATACGGTTCAAATCGATATGGCTCAATAGCTTCAGTTTCTTCTTCAATTTCGTTTTCGCTACCTGCCTCCACACTACAACCATCCGTTTCAATACATGCGTAATCTGTTAAATCGCTTAAGCCGCTGAAATCCGAGTCTGAATCCAAGCTAATGTCGCTATATCTTAATGTTCTATCCGCCATGTTTGTTTGTATTGGCATCACTATGTGACGTCACAGGAAAATGGACGGGTGTATATAACGATGGTTAAAATCAGGCACTTTGAAGCTTTTTTTAGGGATATTGCGTGATGAGTAAAATTTTGAAAAAAACTTCAAAAAATAAAATAAGCCACTGGGAACTGATTTGTAATGGTTTTAACCCTTCTCAAATTGTGATAATGTTCCCCTTTAACTAATCGTGACTCATCATAGTAAACCCACCAACCAATCATGGACTTTCTTATACGTAAACCAACCAATCATTGATGTTTCCTGTATATTTTGTCCGCTGCCCGTGGAGTTGCTTCGCTACTCAACTGGGATTTTTAAGTTAATCATTTTTAATGGAAACCGTAGTTTTTAACCACTGCAGCTGTAATCATCAGATGTTATCAAAAACCGCACTCGTTACGGGCAAACCGTAGTTGTTGGCAGGTATGGAAAAGAGAAGGATCAAGATTTGAACACACATCGTAGGTCGAAAAAAAAGAAAAAGAAAATATTTGTATTTATTTTTACAGACATAAAAAAAAAGACGGATTTCCGACTATAGTCGGAAAAAAATCACATGCCTGGATTAGGTTAAAACGTATTGAGTTAGTTAAAATGCTCGCCTGAAACGTTAGCATGCTAACAAGAACAGCTAGCGTACAGTACTTCTACAATGGCGCCAAGTAACAAAACATTAGGTTAGAACAGATCTGGGCATTCGGCCCTTGGTGCGTCCCTGTCCAGCCCGCGTGAGGCCAATCATAAATTACAAAATACATTTTAAAAAGTATCTATGTCGAGTGTGCAATACAACGGTGCTGCTTTTGGTTTGAAAAGCGTTATTTGTATTACTTCCGTGTTGTAGCGGCTGGCTACGGGGTGTTAGCCAATGACTTTGGCTGGGGGGCGGGACTTCCGGGAGATATAGGGAAGTGACGTTGTCGATAGGAAGTAGGAGTTCGAGTTTTGCCGGGAAAGAGAATAGACACACATTGGAGCTGTTGTGTGGTTAAATTGCATCTTGCACAATAAAGACAAGACAAACAAAGAAGTTGTATGAGCCTACATTCCTGGGATTATTACAGTGTGGACGTATGCGCGTGTGCGTGTGATTGTGAGTTAATGTGAACAGCGGCAATCACAAATTACAAAATACATTTTAAAAAAACATCTATGTCGTGCGTGCAATACAACTGTGCTGCTTTTATTTTGAAAATTGTTATTTATGGACGTATGTCCGGGTGTAACCTGTGAGTGAAGGTGCACAGCGACAAGTGATGCCCGGTTACCACCGAGATGTCAGCTCACGCTAAAAAAAAAAGTTGATGACGAATGCCGTGTTTCCAACAAGACATGCACTGCCAAGTGTTTCTCTACAGAAATTAAAGGTAAAGCCGTGTGCTTAATTTGTGGTACACATGTTGCTGTGTTTAAAGAATATAATTTGAATCGCCACTACACGACGAAGCACGAGGAAAAATACCGTAATCTGATGAAGAGCGCGCAAAGGAGGCTGATGCGTTGATGGTAAAATGGACATTTTTGCATTGTATTATACATCAGGAAGTGTTGTGTAAGACAGTGTTAAAAATAAAACCATCAAAAGCAATCTGCTTTTGTATAAAGTTAAGTTAGGTTCAATGAAATTATTATTAATTATTATTTATCTTACGGTATTTAAAAAAATAATATTGAGCAAAATTTAATTGAAAGATTGTCGATGTGGCCCTCCAGCAGTGCTCGGGTTGCTCATGCGGCCCCCGGTAAAAAAATAATTGTCCACCCCTGGGTTAGAAAGTACAAATTTTGCTAAAATGCTAACATAAAACAGATGTCCCATTTTGACCCTCACATGTAGCCCAAAAAAAAAAAAAAAGTTTAAAAACTGTTCAAACTCTGATTAGTGGTTAGAATGTCCGGCCTGAGATCGGTAGGTTGTGAGTTCAAACCCCGGCCGAGTCATACCAAAGACTATAAAAATGTGACCCGTTACCTTCTTGCTTGGCACTCAGCATCAAGAGTTGGAATTGGGGGTTAAATCACCAAAAATTATTCCCGGGCGCGGCCACCGTTGCTGCCCACTGCTCCCCTCACCTCCCACGGGGTGATGGGTCAAATGCAGAGAATAATCTCACCACACCTAGTGTGTGTGTGACAATCATTGGTACTTTAACTTTAATTACAAGGAAGAAGAAGAATTCTGATATACATATTGAATTTTGACAAACGAGAATTGCATATTTAGAAAATACTGTTAATTCAAAAGTATTAAATATGTATTGATTGTGTTATAGATTGAGTTCAAGATGTGAACACTTGATTGCTAAGAAACAGAAAATCAGGCCGGATTAAATAAACGGTGCTTCTTCCTACTTCTTTTTGGATATGTTGAAATGCAAAATTGTAAATATCTGATAAACCATATAATTATACACGTGAAATAAACTAATACTTTACAATACTCAAAGTAATCAATCAATTTACAATTGGAGACTTTAGGAATAGATTTTAATGAATTTTAAAATTAACAACCCTGGTCGTGTCCATAAAAAAGAAAGCAGATTTTTTTTTTTTTTTAATTGTGAAAGAATTTCCAACAGTTGTAGCTCGCATATGGAGTACATTTATTGGAATTCAGTACACGAATTAATGTCGAAATTAAAGGGGGCAGACAAAAGAAACATGGCAGAATTAAGTGTGCCACACAGTGCCAGCAGACGCAGACAAAGGGCAGCAAGACAAAAAACGGGGCAAACAAACGGCCATATGGCGCCAGCCACAGCACAGCGCCCTCTATCGGCGAGATGCTGCACACCCTTTACTATTTTTTTTATGCCAGTTTTGTGCTTCATTTAGCAGATGTGCGAACGTGTCGTCATGAGTCAGAAAGAGGAAGCTTCTAGAACACAACAACCGCAAAAAGTTAATCATTCGATATTTATAGAGACTGCATGACTAAAGCTGGCCAAAGTGAAATTAAGTTTATGCAGTATATCTGTGCAAAGACGCAACACAATAAACGCAACATTTATTTTCCTCCAAGTGTTTCGTTTACAGAGAACTGAAAGCTATAAAAATGCTAATGTTAGATATTTAAAGTTGTTTAAGGCGATGCAAGGTGCTAGCCTGGCACAATGCGACGCTAGCACAGGACACAAACAATTAGCACAATCAAGTCTTGTTAATTTGTTTGCGAGAACACGAGCCGCCGTCTCAACTTCAACTACTTGGGGAGGATTCTGAAGAGCAAAAAGCGACATTAGGCGTGTTTTGTGTGCTGTAGACGCCAGCTTACCTTAGCAGCAGAGAGGCTGACCACGCGTTCCTCGCCTCGGCGTACAATGACAAGCTAACCTGCCACATGCACGCTCACGAGCCACTCTTCAAGGCCTGCACGATACTGCTGGGGGCGCGCAAAGGGGGCGGGGCTAATGCCACGCCCTACACAGACCGGAAGTGTGGTGGACTTTTTTTTTTCTTTTTTCTTTTTTCTTTTTTTTTTTAATTGAACAACAAACACACACAAAAAGTCAAGGCACTTTCAACATCAGCGAAACATGTCAAGGAAAGAAAACAAAAGCACATACAGAGAGTATTAAATAATAATACATAATAATTAGGGATGTCCGATACTGGCTTTTGCCGATATCCGATATTCCGATATTGTCCAACTCTTAATTACCGATATCGATATCAGCCGATACTGATATCAACCAATACCGATATATAGAGTCGTGGAAATAACACATTATTATGCCTAATTTGGACAACCAGGTATGGTGAAGATAAGTTCTTCTTTTTTTTTTTAAATTAATAAAATAAAATAAGATAAATAAATTAAAAACATTTTCTTGAATAAAAAAAGAAAGTAAAACAATATAAAAACAGTTACATAGAAACTAGTAATTAATGAAAATGAGTAAAATTAACTGTTAAAGGTTAGTACTATTAGTGGACCAGCAGCACGCACAATCATGTGTGCTTACGGACTGTATCCCTTGCAGACTGTATTGATCTATATTGATATATAATGTAGGAACCAGAATATTAATAACAGAAAGAAACAACCCTTTTTTGGGGGGGTGGGGGGGTTGATGCACTAGTTGAAAGTGTATCGTGTGTTTTTTCTATGTTGATTTAATAAAAATAAAAAAATAAAAAATAAACAACCCTTTTGCGTAAATGAGTTTTTTGGGTTGGTGCACTAATTGTAAGTGTATCTTGTGTTTTTTATGTTGATTTAATAAAGAAAAACAAAAAACAAAAAACGATACCGATAATAAAAAAACGATACCGATAATTTCCGATATTACATTTTAAAGCATTTATCGGCATCTATAGTAATTAGAGATGTCCGATAATGGCTTTTTTGCCGATATCCGATATTCCGATTGGTTGATTGAGACTTTTATTAGTAGATTGCACAGTGAAGTACATATTCCGTACAATTGACCACTAAATGGTAACACCCGAATAAGTTTTTCAACTTGTTTAAGTCGGGGTCCACTTAAATCGATTCATGGTACAAATATATACTATCGTCATAATACAGTCATCACACAAGTTAATCATCAGAGTATAGACATTGAATTATTTACATTATTTACAATCCGGGGTGTGGGATGTGGAGGAGGGTGGGGGGGTTAGGTTTGGTTGATATCAGCACTTCAGTCATCAACAATTGCATCATCAGAGAAATGGACATTGAAACAGTGTAGGTGTGACTTGGTAGGATATGTACAGCAAGTAGTGGACATAGTGAGAGAGGGAGATCAGAAAGCATGAGAACAAGTATCTACATTTGATTATTTACATTTGATTATCTACAATCCGGGGAGGTGGGATGTGGAAGGGGGAGGGTGTTAGTTTAGGGTTGAAGTTGCCTGGAGGTGTTCTTTTAGTGCGGTTTTGAAGGAGGATAGAGATGCACGAATTGTCCAACTCTTAATTACAGATACCGATATCAACCGATACCGATATATACAGTCGTGGAATTAACACATTATTATGCCTAATTTTGTTGTGGTGTCCCGCTGGATGCATTAAACAATGTAACTTTACCATGAATTGATTAACGTGGACCCCGACTTAAACAAGTTGAAAAACTTATTCGGGTGTTACCATTTAGTGGTCAATTGTACGTAATATGTACTGTACTGTGCAATCTACTAACACAAGTTTCAATCAATCAAAAACAAGGTTTTCCAAAATAAGAGAACAACTTCAACTCCAGTTATGGAAAAAAGTGCCAACATGGCACTGCCATATTTTTTATTGAAGTCACAAAGTGCATTATTTTTTTTAACATGCCTCAAAACAGCTGGGAATTTGGGACATGCTCTCCCTGAGATAATCCTGATACCCATTACAACTATGGGAAATACTATACTTTGACTTTCACAAAGTGCATAATTTTTTTATTTTTCTTAAACATGCCTCAAAACAACAGCTACAAAAACAATGAAGGCTCACAACTTCAGTCCAGAGTATACTACGTCCGTGTTTTACCGGATATGTACCATTCTGTACAGCGGCGTTTTAAAAAGTCATTCATTTTACTTCTTGAAACCGATACTGATAATTTCCGATATTACATTTTAAAACATTTATCGGACATCTCTACTAATAATAGAAAAATATGGAAAAAAAAAAAAAGCTACCTAAATCACTTTAAATGTTTTTAACAAAGATATCAATTTAAGGGCTTTTGTACTCTTAATCATCCTCCAAGATTTGATTGATAACCTGCAATTGATGACCTGCCCAGTGGCCTAGTGGTTAGAGCACAGGTGTCAAACTCAAGGCCCGGGCCCGCCACATAATTTTATGTGGCCCGCGAAAGCCTAGAAATAACATGCGTTAATCCATCCATCCATTTTCTACCGCTTGTCCCTTTTGGGGTCGCGGGGGGTGCTGGAGCCTATCTCAGCTGCATTCGGGCGGAAGGCGGCGTACACCCTGGACAAGTCGCTACCTCATCACAGGGCCAACACAGTATAAATAATAAAATAATTCATTGAAGTAGAACTATTATGTTGAATCATCTAACATATTTGACAGCATGATTTTGTAACAGTCCACTTTCTTTATTTATATAGTGCTGGGCTACCCATGATTTCAGCCTTTCAAAGCTTGTCTTAGACCACAATTTTTTGACCTCGGTATTTGTCAAATCCTAGTTACGCCCCTGATCCCCACCTGTTTCTTTGTGAGGATTATGGTCATTCTTCATCTAAATGGGAATACATCCCAGCAGTCGGCATCCCAATGACAGCAGAACTTATACAGTAAGTGATATTTTACTATGTTTGTTTGCTGTCATGAAGTCAGCAGTGAGTAATCAGTGATGATGTATAAAATGCTTAATATTGTTTTATTCTTATTCTTATTTATTTCCCTTTTGACATTAAAAAATCATGTACTGCATGCAGTTGCGTATCTTTTAAAAATTCAATATTATCAATATCAAAATATTATATCATGTATTCCAAAAATATTTTTTGGTAAAATAAAGATAAATACTGTACTGAAATATCTGCTTGACTTATGATTTCAAAACAAATTATCAATCAAATTGTAGACTGTAAAATTGACAATAGATTTTACGGTTAAATTCCGGTTTTTTTTTACCGTAAAATCAACTTTGGTACTGTTTTTTTCCCATGTACAGTAAGACACTAGAACATTAAAAAACTAACAAAAAAACATTGAAACAACAAGATTTCATGTTTAAAAAAAAAGAAACCTGGCAGCTCTGTTGCTTGAATTTGTTTTGAATATTGTTTTTCCATTCCATTCAATTCGTTCAATTTTTTTTATATGCTTAAAAAACAACAACACTGCTTTTACTGTAAAATTCTGGTGACTGAGCTGCCAGTTTTTAAAGTACAATTTTAAGATTTTTTTTGCAGCTTATGTAAAAAACATATTGTTAATGTATTATATATATGTACATGTATATTCATATTTTACTCATGCGGCCTTCTGAGGGCAACCATAACTGCGATGTGGCCCTCAATGAAAACGAGTGTGACACCCCTGGGTTAGAGTGTCCGCCCTGACCAGTCATACCAAAAAATGGGACCCATTACCTCCCTGCTTGGCACTCAGTATCAACGGTTGAAATTGGGAGTTAAATCACCAAAATGATTCCTGGGCGCGGCCACCGCTGCTGCTCACTGCTCCCCTCACCTCCCAGGGGCTGATCAAGGGTGATGGGTCAAATGCAGAGGATAATCTCACCACACCTAGTGTATGTGTGTGACAATCATTGGTACTTTAACTTTAAAACAAAAGAAAATACAGAGAGTATTAAATAATAATAAATAATAATTAAAAAATATATGAAGAAAAAGACACAAAGGGCTACCTAAATCACTTTAAATGTTTTTAACAAATATATCAATTTAAGGGTTTTTGTACTCTTAATCATCCTCTGAGATGTGATTGATAACCTGAAATTATTGACCTGCCCAGTGGCCTAGTGGTCAGAGTGTCCACCCTGAGAGCGGTAGGTCGTGAGTCATACCAAAGACTATAAAAATGGGACCCATTACCTCCCTGCTTGGCACTCAGCATCAAGGGTTGGAATTGGGGGTTAAATCACCAAAATGATTAGAGGGTGTAGCCACCGCTGCTGCTCACTGCTCCCCTCACCTCCCAGGGGGTAAGGGTGATGGGTCAAAAGCAGAGAATAATTTCACCACACCTAGTGTGTGTGTGACAATCATTGGTACTTTAACTTTAAAACAAAAGAAAACACAGAATGATAGTTTCAAGCACACCTGTGAAGTGAAAACCATTTCAGGTGACTACCTCTTGAAGCTCATCGAGAGAATGCCAAGAGTGTGCAATGCAGTAATCAGAGCAAAGGGTGGTTATTTTGAAGAAACTAGAATATAAAACATGTTTTCAGTTATTTCACCTTTTTTTGTGAAGTACATTACTCCACATGTGTTCATTCATAGTTTTGATGCCTTCAGTGACAATCTACAATGTAAATAGTCATGAAAATAAAGGAAACACATTGAATGAGAAGGTGTGTCCAAACGTTTGGCCTGTACTGTATATGTATTTCGATCATTTCCTTCAACATATCGTTAATTGACATATCTTTTTATTTTTACAGACAGTTAGAAATGCACAATTCACAACAACAAAAAACATTCTGTAAATTTTCATCTATTTCTACGGAAAATATGGGAAGGTGTTGTAAATTGCATTTAATGTTCCCCTATTAATAACTTCACTCACAAATATCATGACCATCAGAGATCTATCAGTCTAATTATCAATCAGAAGATATCCTCATCTTGACAGGTGCTGCTTCGTTCCATCAATAGCCTGTGATGATAATAATACGACAATTATAAAAAAATGCCCATGTAGAATTAATAGCAATTATGAAGAAACCTTTTGAATGGCGACTGCGGCATCCTCGTTTTCTTGCAGCTTGGCGTGCGTCAGAGCTCGTTCGTAGTGCGACATGCACGACTCAAAGTTCCCAAGTTTGCCTGCATGAGATAGAATTAATAATATCTATATGTTATACAGTTTAAGGCAGGGGTTATTAACCTTTTTGACCTCGGGGCACGGTTTTTTCCACTACAGAGGGGCCCGGGGATCACCTAAATGTTTACTCTGAATTAGTCATCTTACTCTTGATTTTAGTCATATTCAATAATTATATCTAACCTACTTACAGTTTAATAGGATAAACCTTATATCATGATATGAAGGCATGTGTTTATTATTTATTACGAAGATTATTATCAAGGTTAAGGCCAGGCTGATTACAAAAAATAATAATAATCAAAAGAAGTGACTTATTTTGTTTGCTTTGTCTTGTGTGTTTTGTTTTTCCTCTGTTTGTTTTATGTTATGGCTGGTGTTATTTTTGGAAAATAAGTAATTATTATTATTTTTTTTTAAAGACAAAAAAATAAAAAAGAAGCGACTTAAGAATTGATGACAAACACATTTACATACAATTACACAGTGCTGAAGTGGATATATTCTCACCAAATCAATAATCAATTCTATTAATACACATGTTTCTAAACTAAACTGTCAGTAAAATTAAAGTGAAAATTAAATTACAGCTTCACCACTTTAGTCATAATTTTTGCACTTAAAAAATGTCTCTATTTTTTTCTTTTTGTTTGATATTGTCATTACTGCCACAGGTGGTGGAAAAGTGTATTACAACTGAGGCCCAAACAAGCCACAGCTGACAAACAAATCTTTTTTGGCCGGGGCGGTGCTATGGTGAAGAAACACTGGTATAAGGGAAAGTGTCTACCTTCTGATCGTGCCACCAAAACATGAGCGTTGATCTGCCATTTCTCATCGCCGCTTTCCTGGGCCGCAGCAGCCGAACGCAGGCCAAAGTCTCGGGCCTCCTCGTGGTCTTCCAGCTCCAGGTGACAGCGACCGATCTCGTGGAACAGCCACGCCTTCTCCACATCGCCTTGGACCAACGGAATCTTCTCCCCCCAGCTTCGGAGGAGACAAGAGCATGCGACACATATCGCCAAGTCACGCTTCAAAGTTTTTTTTTGTAGCATAATCTATGAATTCTTAGCATAAATTGAGCATTTCCAAGCATAAAAATGGCAAAATGAACTACAAATATGACAGTAGTATTCAGTAGTAATCAGAACATGCTGTTTAGTATTGTGGCCTCTGATTGGCTCAGCCTCAGGCAGCATCCAGACCCTAAATGTGAAGGTGAGTGTTTACTTCCTGTCTCAAGAGCTCTCATCATGTCAGGTGTCAAACTCAAGGGCCAAACCTGTCCTGTCTCATGTTTTAAAGTGACCCGCCACATTATTTTATAAGGCTGGCCATATTATTTGAAGTGACCCGCCGCGTCATTTTGTATGGCTTTCACAATCATTTATGTGGCCTGCAGCACCATTTTATGTTGTCCCGCCGCATCATTTTATGTGGCTGGCTGTGTCATTTTATGGGGCCTGCCGCATCACTTTATGTGGCCGGCCGCGACATTTTATGTGGCCTGTCGTGACATTTTAGGTGGCCGGACGCACCATCTTATGTGGCTTGGCACAACATTTTATGTGGCCTGCTGCCTCTTTTTTTGTGATATGCCATTTTAATCTATGTGGACCACCATGTCATTTTATGTGACATGCTGCATTAATGGATGTGGCCTGCATCATTTCATGTGGCCTGCCGCACCATTTTAAGTGGCCGGCTGCCTCATGTTATGTGGCCTGCTGCAACATTTTATATGGCCTGCTGCGTTATTTCATGTGGCCTGCTGCGTTATGTCATGTGGCCTGCCGCACCATTTTAAGTGGCCGGCCGCCTCATGTTATGTGGCCTGCTGCAACATTTTATATGGCCTGCTGCGTTATTTCACGTGGCCTGCTGCGTTATGTCATGTGGCCTGTCGCACCATTTTAAGTAGCCGGCCGTCTCTTTTCACTTGGCCGGCTGCAACATTTCAGTGGCCTGCTGCGTTATTTCATGTGGCTTGCTGCAACATTTCATGTGGCCTGCTGCGTTATGTCATGTGGCCTGCTGCGGTATTTCATGTGGCCGGCCGCCCCATTTCAAGTAGCCGGACGCCTCATTTTAAGTGGCCAGACACACCATTTTACGTGGCCTGCTGCTTCATTTTTTATGATATGCCACTTTAATCTATGTGGACCGCTAAGTTATTTTATGTGAAATGCCTGCATCATTTGATGGGGCCTGCCGCTTCATTTTATATGGCCCACTGGACCATTTCATCTGGCCCGCCGCATTATTTTATGTTGTCTGCCTCACCATTTTAAGTGGCCGGCCTCCTCATTTTATGTGGCCTGTCGCAACATTTTATGTGGCCTGCCGCAACATTTTAAGTGGCCAGACGCACCATTTTACGTGGCCTGCTGCTTCTTTTTTATGTGATATGCCATTTTAATCTATGTGGCCTGCATCATTTGATGGGGCCTGCCGCATCATTTAATGTGGCCGGCCACCTCAATTATGTGGCCTGCCGCAAAACTTTAAGTGGCTGGACGCCCCATTTTATGTGGCTTGCTGCTTCTTTTTTTGTTATATGCCATTTTAATCTATGTGGACCGCCATGTCATTTTATGTGACAAGCTGCATTAATGGATGTGGCCTGCATCATTTCTTGTGGCCTGCCGCACCATTTTAAGTGGCCGGCCGCCTCATGTTATGTGGCCTGCTGCAACATTTTATATGGCCCACTGCACCATTTTATATGGCCCACTGCACCATTTCATGTGGCCTGCCGCAACATTTTAAGTGGCCGGCCGCACCATTTTAAGTGGCCGGCCGCACCATTTTAAGTGGCCTGCTGCTTCTTTTTTTGTGATATGCCACTTTAATCTATGTGGACCGCCATATAATGTTATGTGATATGCCGCATTAATCAATGTGGCCTGCATCATTTGATGGGGTCTGCCGCATCATTTTATATGGCCCACTGCAGCATTTCACGTGACCCGCCACTTCATTTTATGTGGCCTGCCTCACCATTTTAAGTGGCCAGACGTACCATATCATGTGGCCTGCTGCTTCTTTTTTATGTGATATGCCGCTTTAATCTAATATGGACCGCCATGTCATTTTATTGTAATGCCGTTTCATTTAAAGTGGCTTGATAATGATACTTGGAAGAAACTTGTTTTCTATTTTTAGATTTTTCTTCTTTCTTTTTTAACATATTGTAGTTTATTTTCCGGCGTAATGGTGAGGATTGGTATCTTAGAAGATAGACGGCGCATCCATTGAAGCTTCTAGCCGGTGTTCTGGCAAAACATGCACCCCCTGCAATACATGCAGCTGCTGCATGCGTGTACGGCAGAATATGGAAACGTAATTGTGTCTCTTTGGAAGGAATCTAACACGCGAGTACAACCTTTAGCATGTAAACGCTGACACAGCTGCAATAAAGATTGTCAGAATAATTGCATCCAAGTTATCACAAAACTTTGTGTTTCCATGAGTTCCCGGCGAGAGGACAAAAGCTGTCTTTAATCCTACCAAGCAAAAAGCTTGTAAAACTCCACTGTGTAGGATGGGAAGCAACATGAAGGTGTTCTGTTTTTTTCATGTATTGTAATCAACAGAAAGATATTGTCTTGACCCGAGATCTACAAAGCGAAGAGGAAGCAGGACCTGACTCCCCTACAGGAACCTCTTCTTTGAACTGTTTTACGACCTTTTCTTTGAACTGTTGTAATCAAAGGCGATGGCTGTTTACGACCCCCGTCCCTTAGAAACAGCTGTTGCCATGTAATCAGGGAAAGTCCAAATAAAAGAGGAGGCGTACAATCTTTCGCTAGAGCGTAGTGACACTGTACAAGGGTTCTCCTCACTGAGCCAAATTAAATTCTGTCTCTGTTTGATTCTTTGCTTCTTGTCTTGTTTAATAGATGTCATCAGTGTTTGAACCTGACAAAGACGGTCTGGGATCACCAGCCCAACAGGTAAAAAAGGCAAACATGGTCCTCAGGATCAGAACATCTCCAACTTCAACACTAACCTGAGCCCTGAAGAAATTGTGCCCAAGTGTAGTTTGAACCCTCCAAAAAAAAAGGAGTTCCTCACCACTTGATGGCCTGCGTGAAGTTCCCCATGGCGGCGTGGACGGAGCCCAAGTTTTCCAGAGCTCTGGACCTTGCATGAGGAAGTTTGCTGCGAGCGGAGAAAGAGAAAGACATTTTGAAAACATCTTCTCTTGTTCGGCGTCTTCGGCAGTCATCTCCTCACCACTTTCCAGCCAGGTCCAAGTCTTTCTGGTGGTGTTCCAGCGCTTTGTTCGTCTCCCCCAGGTCCATCAGAGCATTGCCCATGCAGCTGTGCAGGCTTCCCAGAAGCTCGTCTCTGTCCGGCACGTCCTTCTCCGACCATCCCTGCACCGTCTGCAGGACCTCCCGAGCCTTCTTAAGACCCCTTCTGGTCTTTCCCGATGCCAGATCTACACACAAGACCGATCCAGCGATGATCCCTGAGTTGATCCGTCCCACCTCGACTCCTGCCTTACCTGCGTTTATGTCTTCCATGCTCTTCAGCAGCAAGTCTGTCGGTTGCGAGGAGGAGACGCGGAGACGAGACTTGTCCCGCTTTGGCCTTTGGTCTTTGGCTGGAGAAGGTCTGGGCTTCTGCTGGTTCCAGAACTCAGCGCAGTCGTCCAGGTAGGTGAGGCAGCTCTGGATGACGTCCTGCAGATGTTCTCCTCTCCTCGTCCTCCCCTTCACCAAGTCTGGACATGGAGTGGTAATTAGTTTTTAACAAGATATTTTATTGAATATATCTTATGACGCAGTAAGTTGAATGATGCGGACACGTTTGTTACTGGAAACTTTCTAATACCCGTCTGCCTTGCAGACTTTGTATGTGTAAGTAGTAATAAGCAACTATAATTATTTGATACTTGTTTATATTGACAAATGGACTGTTTTACACTGCAATATCGTTCAATTAATTATTAAGGTATGTCTAGCTTGTGAGCTATTGTGTGCTTAGCTGTTGTGTAGCTGCTAGCACTTTGTAGCCTTCAGCTTACCATGTTTTTGAATAACTTGACTAAAATACAAGACATTTAGCTAAAAATTTAGCTGCTGGACTGCTTGTATTGAAATGCTTGTATCGAACAGTTCACATGTTGTTTTTTGCTGATATCGGACCGATATACGATATCAATATCTAAACGAGACATGCCTAACTTTTACAGTGTTTTGTGTCCCTGCCAACTCTCCCTGTCCATTGTCCTCCACGTAGGTCAGTTATTGAGGAAACAGAGCAGTGTGCGTGACTTTCTGCCTAGCAACAACTGGACATACCTTCATCTTTCAGCAGCTTTTCCAGATATTTCCTGTCCTCATAGAACTCTCCCAGGTAGTTTTTTGTTGCTTTTTTCGTCTTGGAGGTCTGAGATTGCTTTGCTGTTGTTGTATTCTAAACAACCAGAGAGTGGATTCATTTGTTAATCCATACATATGTGTGTGTAACTGTGTGTGTGTGTGTGTGTGTGTATGTATATATATATATATATATATATATATATATATATATATATATATATATATATATATATATATATATATATATATATATATATATATACTGTATAAATAAATATATACACCGATTACGCACAGTTACATATACTGTATATATATATATATATATATATATATGTATATATATATATATACCAATTACGCACAGTTACATATACTGTATATATATATATATATATATATATACCGATTACGCACAGTTACATATACTGTATATATATATATATATATATATATATATATATATATATATATATATATATATATATATATATATATATATATATACATATACATACAGTATATATATATATATATATATATATATATATATACATATATATATATATATATATACAGTATATACATATACATACAGTATATATATATATATATATATATATATATATATATATATATATATATATACATATATATACAGTATATATACATATTTATACGGTATATATATTTATATATATACTGTATAACCCCGCGACCCCAAAGGGAATAAGCGGTAGAAAATGGATGGATGGATACTGTATAAATATATATATATACTGTATAAATAAATATATATATGTATATACTGTATATATACACACATACATACGATTACGTCCAGTTACATATACTGTATATATATATATATACATACACATATATATATAAATAGTATATATACATATTTATACAGTATATATATTTATATACTATATAAATATATATATATACTGTATAAATATACATATATATATATATATACATACATATATATATATATATATATATATATATATATATATATATATATATATATATATATATATATATACACATATATATATATATATATATATATATATATATATATATATATATATATATATATATATATATATATATATATATATATATATATATATATGTGTGTGTGTGTGTAATGGCCCTCTATAAATAAATAAAGAAATAATTACATAAATAAACACATGAATAAATTCATGAGTAAATCAATACACAAACAAATAGATACTTAAATAAAGAAAAATAAATAAACAAACAAATAAATAAGTACAAAAAATAGATACATGAATAATAAATATATTAAGTAAATAATACACTAAATAAATGCACAAATAAATACACACATAAATAAACAAAAACAAACAAACAAACATTTAAATAAATGAAAATAAATAAATATAAATAAATAGTGAAAGTATATGTCCAAATATTACAAAGACTTACCTCTTCATCTTTTTGGATCTTTGAGGAGTCTCCATGAACGATCTTGTGTTTGATGACGTGGACAGGGACTGTGAGGAAGGCATTTGGGACAATTGGACCATTTTCTGTTCCCAGTTCACAAAACAATTAAGGTCCACACATGCAGCCCCCATTTTCTCCACTCACCACACTCGGGATGGTTACTGAAGTTGTTACTTTTCTAGGCACTGACCGATTTCCGTTGGTACTAGCCATAGTCACGTAAAATCAATCGGTGCCATATTTCGCTACCTTTGTTGCACGTGGTACCAGTACACAATGGTGCCAATTTTCTGTACTTTTGTGTGTTAATGAATAATAATTGTTTTTGATAATGACACCCACTGTCCAGTTGTTATATCTTGTCTCATTTGCACGTATGACATTGCAGTTGCAAGTCCAAAACATTAGATGGCAGTAGTGTATAGCTACGATGTGTTGGTCAGCTCAGGCTTTGCTGTCTGTTGCACCCTAAAAAGTGTTAGTACTCTTAGTGTTAAATAAATAAATAAATGATAAATGGGTTGTACTTGTATAGCGCTTTTCTACCTTCAAGGTACTCAAAGCGCTTTGACACTACTTCCACATTTACCCATTCACACACACATTCACACACTGATGGAGGGAGCTGCCATGCAAGGCGCTAACCAGCACCCATCAGGAGCAAGGGTGAAGTGTCTTGCTCAGGACACAACGGACATGACGAGGTTGGTACTAGGTGGGGATTGAACCAGGGACCCTTGGGTTGCGCACGGCCATTCTTCCACTGCGCCACGCCGTCCCTTGTGTTGCGCTTATTACGCACCAGCTGTTTGATTGTAACGTGCATCTTACCTGTAGTTTTCATTAACACATTTTGGAGGTGTTGAAATCGCCATGTAAAATCGCTAATGCTAATCAGTAGCATGTCAATAGCAAAGATTTGCAATTTTTGGCTTCACTTAATTTACGTCTGAGCGTTTTTTTTTAAGTCAATTTCGTTGTTGGGATTAAAAATTGCAACATTGCTCAGAGGTACTTTTGGTTCGCTCTCAGTGCTGCTGGAGTGATCGCCAAGTGCTGTAGTGCAGTACACTGCCTGAGTCATCAACCAGGCGTGACATCACTCGCAACCCAGGTACCGTAACATGGCATCGTTGGATTTTACATGATTCGGGCCAGCGGGATTCAATCGGTGCCAAAAATGTACCGGATTCGTTACGCAACCCTACTCAGGGCGGACTCAGCCAAACTCCCTCTGAGCATGTTTGTTACAATGTTCAACACAGGCAAAGCAAGTATGCTTGGAAGAAATTGGTCAAACGTACAAACCCCGTTTCCATATGAGTTGGGAAATTGTGTTAGATGTAAATATAAACGGAATACAATGATTTGCAAATAATTTTCAACCATATTCAGTTGAATATGCTACAAAGACAACATATTTGATGTTCAAACTGATAAACATTTTTTTTTGTTGCAAATAATCATTAACTTTAGAATTTGATGCCAGCAACACGTGACAAAGAAGTTGGGAAAGGTGGCAATAAATACTGATAAAGTTGAGGAATGCTCATCAAACACTTATTTGGAACATCCCACAGGTGAACAGGCTAATTGGGAACAGGTGGGTGCCATGATTGGGTATAAAAGTAGATTCCATGAAATGCTCAGTCATTCACAAACAAGGATGGGGCGAGGGTCACCACTTTGTCAACAAATGCGTGAGCAAATTGTTGAACAGTTTAAGAAAAACCTTTCTCAACCAGCTATTGCAAGGAATTTAGGGATTTCACCATCTACGGTCCGTAATATCATCAAAGGGTTCAGAGAATCTGGAGAAATCACTGCACGTAAGCAGCTAAGCCCGTGACCTTCGTTTCCTCAGGCTGTACTGCATCAAAAAGCGACATCAGTGTGTAAAGGATATCACCACATGGGCTCAGGAACACTTTAGACACCCACTGTCAGTAACTACAGTTGGTTGCTACATCTGTAAGTGCAAGTTAAAACTCTCCTATGCAAAGCGAAAACCGTTTATCAACAACACCCAGAAACGCCGTCGGCTTCGCTGGGCCTGAGCTCATCTAAGATGGACTGATACAAAGTGGAAAAGTGTTTTGTGGTCTGACGAGTCCACATTTCAAATTGTTTTTGGAAACTGTGGACGAAAGAGGAAAAGAACCATCCGGATTGTTATAGGCGCAAAGTTGAAAAGCCAGCATCTGTGATGGTATGGGGGTGTATTAGTGCCCAAGACATGGGTAACTTACACATCTGTGAAGGCGCCATTAATGCTGAAAGGTACATACAGGTTTTGGAGCAACATATGTTGCCATCCAAGCAACGCTACCATGGACGCCCCTGCTTATTTCAGCAAGACAATGCCAAGCCACGTGTTACATCAACGTGGCTTCATAGTAAAAGAGTGCGGGTACTAGACTGGCCTGCCTGTAGTCCAGACCTGTCTCCCATTGAAAATGTGTGGCACATTATGAAGCCTAAAATACGACAACGGAGACCCCCAGACTGTTGAACAACTTAAGCTGTACATCAAGCAAGAATGGGAAAGAATTCCACCTGAGAAGCTTAAAAAATGTGTCTCCTCAGTTCCCAAACGTTTACTGAGTGTTGTTAAAAGGAAAGGCCATGTAACACAGTGGTGAACATGCCCTTTCCCAACTACTTTGGCACGTGTTGCAGCCATGAAATTCTAAGTTAATTATTATTTGCAAAAAAAAATAAAGTTTATGAGTTTGAACATCAAATATCTTGTCTTTGTAGTGCATTCAACTGAATATAGGTTGAAAAGGATTTGCAAATCATTGTATTCCGTTTATATTTACATCTAACACAATTTCCCAACTCATATGGAAACGGGGTTTGTAAAATAATTGGACCAAAATTGGAAGAATGGATTCCAGACCCAGTTTCGATTGAGGACTCCAATGATACCATAGAGCAAAATCCCAACTCCATGTTCCTCAGTAATGTGACACAGGAAGAAATAGTTATAATCGTGAAAAAATGCAAATCTAATTAAAACTTCAACTGATTGTAATGGAATTGATATGGCAACGATAAAAAATTTTTTATTGAAGAGATCTCAGTACCATTAATGTATAGTAGTGACCTATCATTTCAAACAGGTGCATTTCCAAACAAAATTAAAATAGCTAAAGTTGCACCAATTTATAAGACTGGAGACAAACACCAATTTACAAATTACAGACCTGTTTCTTTACTTACACAATTTTCTAAAATTATTATTTATTTTTATTGTGATTACTTATGGAGTATATTGTGAATACATTGAGAACAGGAAGTGAACAAAAGTTTTAGCAACTGTTATATAAAAGAAAAGGGGTAGGATTAAATAAACTCTGCTTCTTCCTACTCCTTTTTGAACATGTTGAAACTGGAAATTGTGATGTATCATGTTGTATGCTTGCATGTTCCAAATAAACTCAAACTCTTCCATTATGCACTAGCTTGATGCTGGTTTACATTGGATTTTCCATAGAGAGGCTACTAGTAGCATTAGCGATTTTACATGGCGATTTCAACACCTCCATATTTGATCATGAAAACTACAACTAAAATGAATGTTACAATTAAACAGCTGGTGTGTAATACGTACAATACTTACAGTATAAACACTTTTCAGGGCACAACATACCCTATTCAGCTTCATGGAAAAAGCTACTTCCTAGTTGGATAACATACCGTAAAAATTTGAAAATGAGATGTGATAATAAAACAAGATTAAACAACTGGACATCACAGTTATCATAATAAGCTCTTTTTTTAATGTTACATTAAAAATAACATTTTATTATCAAACAATTATTTCTATGAACTTACACAGAAGTACCGTGGCGTACCGGTATCGATTCCCAAATATTGGGACTTGGTATTGTGTCATTTGAAATGTGGAGAATACCCACCCCTACTCACCACTGACTGAGTTCTCTATGGCCTCCTGGGCCTTCTGGACACCGACTTGGAACTCTTGGATTTGGGGACGCAGCTTCAGTCCTCGGTGGTAAAAGACCAGAGCGTACTCAAACTCTCCCATGCAGTATAACGCTTCAGCCTTCTGGTACAAACCCTGGGCATGACCTTGAAGCGTGAGAAGTTTCCCACAATGGAAATAATACCAAAAAAAATACTCACCTCAAAAAAGGCCTTGTCTTCCTGCAGTGAAGCCTCTGCGTCCTTCAGGGCTTTGTCATACTGACCCATCTTCAGGTAACACTTGGAGCGACCCACAAAGCAGTTCTTGTCATCAGGCTTCAGAGTGAGAGCCTTCACAAAAGACAAAAAGAAAACATGAAATAAGAAAAAAAAAATGTTGGTGTAGGAGTCGCGACTCACCGTGGTGTAGCTCTCCACAGCCTTCTCGCACTCTCCCTTGAGGAGCAACCAGTCCCCATCTGCCATTAAAGTGGAGAAAACACCCTTTGGCTTCTGGGTTTTGTACTCGGAACTACTTTCAGACATTTTCCCACAGGTAATGTTGCTTTAAATTGATTGAAAAAAGTGAACAGGAACAAAGGTGGAGCTGAAGAGGCGCTCCTCTGGGTCGGTAACCTGGCAACCACACTAACAAACAGGGACAACAGCACTCCCCTGTGTTCAATATGCGGTATAGCAAGTGAGGGACACTATAATAGCTATTTTCAACGTATTGGATACGTTATTGCAGGGAGAATAATTTTAAATGATTTAAAGGTTTTAAATGAACTAATTATCGTATAGTATTTATATAATTTAAACATGATACATAAATACTAGTTTTAATCATATATATATATATATGATATATATATATATGATATATATATATATATATATATATATATATATATATATATATATATATAAATAAATAGCACGATACAGATATTTGCCAATAAAATCGTCGGAAAAAAAAGGTTTTTGGCACTGTTTTACATTTAAATATACAGTACATGCCAAACGTTTGGACACACTTTCTCATTCACAAGACAAACTGATGGTCTCAACCCCATTGATAAGGCAAGCACTAATCAGCCCTGATAAGGCACACCTGTGAAGTGAAAACCATTTCAGGTGACTTCGAGAGAATGCCAAGAGTGTCCATCCATCCATCCATCTTCTTCCGCTTATCCGAGGTCGGGTCGCGGGGGCAGCAGCCTAAGCAGGGAAGCCCAGACTTCCCTCTCCCCAGCCACTTCGTCCAGCTCCTCCCGGGGGATCCCGAGGCGTTCCCAGGCCAGCCGGGAGACATAGTCTTCCCAACGTGTCCTGGGTCTTCCTCGTGGCCTCCTACCGGTCGGACATGCCCTAAACACCTCCTTAGGGAGGCGCTCGGGTGGCATCCTGACCAGATGCCCGAACCACCTCATCTGGCTCCTCTCGATGCGGAGGAGCAGCGGCTTTACTTTGAGCTCCCCCCGGATGACAGAGCTTCTCACCCTATCTCTAAGGGAGAGCCCCGCCACCCGGCGGAGGAAACTCATTTCGGCCGCTTGTACCCGTGATCTTGTCCTTTCGGTCATAACCCAAAGCTCATGACCATAGGTGAGGATGGGAACGTAGATCGACCGGTAAATTGAGAGCTTTGCCTTCCGGCTCAGCTCCTTCTTCACCACAACGGATCGATACAGCGTCCGCATTACTGAAGACGCCGCACCGATCCGCCTGTCGATCTC